>NC_066373.1:15703474-15745974 GCF_013377495.2 Cygnus atratus
TGCAGTAGTGGTGTTATTTGAATTAAGGTACTTTAATGGCCAATTTATTTTTTTCCCTGTTATTTATTTCTCAGATGCTTTTTCTTTTTTTGGTTCTACAGCAAATAAGATTATTTTTTTTTAAACTAGGATATTTTGTTATTTTTATTTTAATAATACATCTTTTGGGCACATTTGCTTTACTATGATAATTTAATATAGGAGCTAAGCTCCCAATTAAAAGCAAATTATTAGGATTTGCAGTTAATCCAGAAGTGAAGCAGAACACTAGCAGAATTTGCCTGTGAGTTAGGCCTCATATTTATAGCAAAGAACCGACTCCTTTCTCCTCATTAATATACATCTTGGAAATAGCCCGTTATTTCCATTTATCATGAGGTAGAGATTATTTTCACATTTGTACTTATAATTGTGCCTATTTATGTAAAACACAGAGATGCTGTGTGTGTTCTGTGTGAGAAATGGTGAGTTTGTGTGTAGATGAGCAGCTGAAGCATGCCAGGGCCTGCACATCTTGAATTCTGCATTTCACAAATATGGTATATATTTGACCCAATTTATTAGCCACTGTCAAATTTAGCCATGATTTCTCTATTGTCATTTTGAAAGTATAATTGCACAGAATAGTTTAATATCCTGCTCTTTAATTTCTCTTCCCTTTTCTGAAGAAGGAATGAGGAAATATATGTAAACATGAAAATGATGAGCTCCCTGAAAATCCAGGAGATATTTGTGTAGATTCCAGTCTCCCAAAGCTAGTGTTTCATTTAGGTAGGAATACAACAGTGAATTTATACTGGTTCAAATACCTGGCCTTTCTGGTTTTGCAAATTGCATTTTGAGACCTATGTTAAACTACAGTCAGGGTAGAAAGCATCAACTGAAAATTCCAGAAACTAATAAATATTCAAATGAACTGATTTTATGATCAACCATTTTTCCCAATTACATATTTCTCCAAGAATTTATATTGGCTTTGTGAAACTAGAAACTTTTCAGATATGTAAATCAATCTTAGCATTACTGTGCAGTATTCTTTAAATTAAATTACAGTACAGATATCAGATTCTAGCAGTTCTTTTGCTGCAATGAGATAATTTCTGGAGGCAAGACACCTGGCCAGGCTAGAGTGGTGATTAATTTTATGTGTTTAGGGTGCAATCATCACTCAGAAAAAGGCTTAGGGTTTGGATGATGGATGATGGGTAAAGTGCAGGCTGATAGGACATGGCCCATGAATCTGTTCTACATCATCAGTTCCTTTGATCACTGGCAGAAGTTCAGAGATACTTCTTTGCATCTGTCCAAAATAAACAAGGCTACCATATACCTTTTGCAATATCACTTTTAAATACAGACCTATTTGCAGGGGAGAGAACACTTTTTATTTTTGCAACAATGGCTGAGAAAAATAAAAGGTAAACATTTTGGCTTGCATTTACATACACGTTTACAGACCAAATACATGTGTGTGTGTCCATACACATCTATATACTTTAATGAAAGGTGATAGTAGAAAAGCAACTTTTTTTCATCCCCACGTTGCTACCTATGTTGATGCTATAGATGGGATTTGGCATAGCTGCTGAGAAAAAGGATTACATAGCCCGTCAGGAGAAGAAAATCCAAAGTTATAGCAATACTACACAGCAGTTCTTTTCCTTCAGTAATGCTGGTGGCTACAAATGGGTGAGAAATTTTCTCACTACTGATAGGAGAATGAGCTATGTAACCAAAGTAATTTCGATTAATAATTCTGCAGAGTTTAAGGGAGAAGAGAGACAGAGGATTTGTACCAACCTAAAAGAACACTTTTTTTGTATCTCAATTAACAAAGTATAATTTGACCATTGAAAGCAAATGCTTCTTTATCAAATGATTTCTACTTTTCTTTACCCAATGCTGTCCCCTGCAGGGTGTAAGAAATCAGATCACAGAAGTACTCAAAGGCTAAAAAATAATATTTTTTTAAAATTTAAATCCAAGAGTAAAAGAGAAAGGAATAGCTGAATTAACATCATGTCCTCTATCAGAATTCATTATCAAGCCAGCATGATTTATAATGAATAATCCCTTCAGAAGCTTGACTGGGTGCTGTATAAGGGGCATTTCCTGAAAATATTCTCTTGTATCTTATTGCATATATGCAACACTGCTTTCCATAGGTGTTATGAATTCATGGTGCTCATGTTGATATTCTGTCCGTGGGCACTAAGATGTTAGCTATTTATTTCATAGGCCTCATCAGCTGCACTTAAACATGGAAATCAAACAGAACACATAAATTATAAAATCATAGTACATCTTATGGACTTTCTTACCACTTTATAGAGTGGGAAGTGAAGAGTATGCAAGACGATGCTCCATATATGTGGAAAATATAAAACTACTGCTCTGTTTAAAAGACAGGTGACCCTCATAAATGAAATACAACTCCTTGGAAAAATTACATTAAAAAAAGTAAACAAGGGAAGCGTAAAGGTGGGAGAACTGGTTAGATTTCATTAATAGGATTATCTTTGTACCAAACAAAAACAAAACATGAGGCTTAAAAAACTCTGGGAGCATTTCTTATCACATAGAAATCATGCTCGCATGATTACTGTCTCCTTTCTCAACTGGAAAACACTGCTTTATCTGACTAAGTGCAAATACTGAAATGTTCATTAGCTGTCTTGAAACACCATGGCTTGTCTTTATTGAGTTGCATTTCATCCATAGCCTTTGCACCTGGGGGCACACAATAAATTTTTCTGCACAAAGGGTTTCTCAAGAGTGGTATGACTGTTCCTTTTCTCCCCAGAGTCTGGATGCATTGCATCATCTTCTATCATACTTACAAGCCTGGGGCCCGGGATGAGGAATTGTTTAGTATCTCCAAACCAAAGCTTGCCACGTAGCAGATCAAATTGTTGTTGCTCTGCCACCAAGCTGACTCAGAACTTGCTTGTTTGATTTAAGGCACAGTTCCACTGTGAAAAGTTATTGTGGAAATGGTATTTTCTTCCTCAGCAGAGCTAGTTCCTACACGTATGAAGAATTGTATGTGCTGACTCAAGTGACAATCGTAAGCATTTACTGCTTCTGCTCTCGCCAGCTCTGCGGAGCAGAGACAGAAAAGAGAAAAGCAGGTTGGAGTATATTTAATCTGCATGTGTTAATGTTCTTTTCCTGGCGTCTGTGTGTTTACAGCTGTGCAAATTCAGGAAGAAATACAGCATCCCAGAGGTGTTTACAGGAGTATAATTTGGCCTCCAGTGCTCTGGAGCAGCCATGGAAAGGAAATATCTTTTCCCTGGTTTCTTGGATCCCATAGCACCTGTGAAAAGATCATGGACTTTAAAAATAAATAAATAAAAATTGAAACAGAGTAAATTAATACTTCATATTTTTTCATACTTACCTTTTACCTGTAGTGCCTTGCAGACTTTGTGGCTACCATAGAAGATTATTTTGTGGCTTTCTGGCTTTGTAAATTTGTCTCTTGTAATAACATCATCTCTGACTATTCAAAGATAGTGGGAGAACATAATGGCTTTTAGCGTCAGTTGCTGCTGCTTTTACATAAAGCAATGCCAATTTCTTTGTATCCTCCAGGTAGCTATCACGCTTTTGGAGCTGTCTGCTAAGTGATGTGTACTGCCAGTGCGTGGCACTGCCCTGTGCCGACTCTGTTCTTTTCCCACGGAGCCAGTTTGGAAATTAGTGAGGGCTTTCTGCTTCATCTGTCTTACCCAGTCTGTATGTGAAACCATGAAGGGAGTTCACAAGGAATTATGGTCTGAGTGCTGGTTTTAGCACGTTCACAGTGGCCGGCTTTATTGCTTTAGGTTGCTTCACCTAGAGAGAAGTTGTCTCTCTTCCTCAGTTTCAAGGTGACTCTGAAGTTTGCATGAGGATGACTTGGGCTTATGTTCCTTCCCAAAAATGCAGTGGTTAGAGCAAGTAAAGGAGCAAGAAGATTTACTTGAATATTTCAGCTACTTAAAAGAGATTTTGAGCTATCCTCTTAAAATCCTAAGTGCTACCAGATGATCAAACAGCCAGCAGTGTCTGCTGGTTGCTTTCATTATTTTTTCACACTTCAGTAGGAATTGTCCCCTTTGCAGAGCTGTTTGTGGGGCTGTATTTTAAATCCAGTAGAACTGAGCAATATGGCAGCCTGCTTAATTAGTCCAATACCTCACCATGTGTCTTCAGAGCAATAAAGGCAATCAGTTCACCGTTGAATAGCATTTTTGATAACCGAACTCCCAAAGGCTGTCCTACCCAAGAGAAAGTGGTCATGAACAAGCTGTGCTGTGACACTCAAAAATAACCACCAGCCCCTGTGCTTGAAACTTCCTTAACACTGAGGAAACAAGGAGCAGTTGACAGCTTTGGAGCCTTCTGCCCAGCGTGGTCAAAAAAGTCAGCTTGTGTTGGCTTCAGGATATGTTGGAAACCCATTCTTCACCTGGGAACTAAAGCTGGGTTCTCCTCTAGGGCAGTACAATCTTAATGGTGAAGCTGCTGGTGCTGGGAGTATTTGGTATAGGCAGTTGAACTCTGCAACAAATATTTATAAATAAAAGTGAAACCTCATAATTATGCTTTACACAGTCTGTTTTGAACACAGTTTCTTCTGAGGAAAACTTCGGTTCCTCTCATCAGTTTGTAGAAGTGGTGTCATTTCCCCATACTGGAGAGGAGATAGCAGCTCTGCCCGACCTACAGAGGGTGAAAAACGAAATATAGGAGGTAACGGTATGGAGCTTATATCCTAGTAAAAGATAACTTATCTCCTAGATCCTAGCACTTAGAAGATAATAGCAATATGAGATTTATCAAAAAGCTGGGATGGGGGTGAGGTTGACTTTGATTTCTGTCTGAAAATAGAAACTGCAAGTTTCCAAGATTCTGTATAATATGAGGCGAAACTATAAAATAAGAGATTATTCTTTATAAACTTGCATTTTGAATAACCCTTTAGTTATTGTAATCTGAGCAACAAATATTTTATTAATTTGTGTCTGGTTGCATTGGGCTTATGTCCAGTATTGCTATTGTTCTGAAATTTATTTTATTTTTTTTAATACAGATATCCATGTAAACTCTGTCTGGTTTAGCTTGTTCAGTAATTCATCAAAATACTGTTTTGCATTCCCATTAGAAGGAAGAATATTGCCAGCCCCAATACTCACCATTTTGTTTTCATGTGTAGGTGGGTACTGGAGTACAAATTCGCTTCCTGTTGCTTAATAGCAGTTACCTCCAAGGACCCTGAAGAGAATCCCTAATGCCACTGGAGTTTTACCTTGTCCTTGGAGCCCTTTTGTTAGGAGCAGGCCTGACTAGAGGGGATAATAGGAACTTGGAAGACAAGTACATTTGAAAAATGCACATACAAACTGCAGAGATGTAAGCTTGACCAATCTTTAGAAGCTGTCTGATAACTTTTTACAAAACAGCTTGACCCCCTACTGTTATTTTTTTATATTTGTATTTACTTTAGCACACAGAAAACCAATCATGGTTTCTGTCGTATGAGTTACTTTATAAAAGTAGAGGCATGTAGCAGAAGAAGAAGCAAAACTTGGCACTTTCTTCCCTTCAGGTCTGAAGTTATTGGGAGAGCAGAAATGCTTTGATTTTATTCTTTTACAGAATCTGGGGCTACAAATGATAATGAAATACTCTTGCAAAGGTCTAGTACCTAAATATTTTCTTCTGGAAGAATATAATCATAAGTTTATATTACCACCAATATTAAAAGTTTGCTGTTCAACAGCATGTTACAGCAGAAAAGAGAATTGATTGAAAGCATATATCCCTTCAAATTATTGCAAAAGTACCCAGTTAAACCAATATAAAATTATCTTCCATGTTGCTGTTGGGGATCGTTCTGCTTCATTCACTTGTATGTCAAAATGACAGGCCATTAGCCTAAGGGTAAGCTAATTATTTAAGGGACTTCTTTTATTTTGTACAATAAAGACATATTCTTGAAAATACAACACAAGCATAGATATGCATCAGATAGTGATGTTCGTTTTTTTTTTTTTAAATATGAAAATGTAATTTTAGCATTCAAACAGTCAAGACAGTGGTAATTTAAAATAAAACATGAACAACAGTCATTAAGTGGCTGTGTTTCTGGACTTAGATTGATGCTTAACACATTGATCTTCTTCAATAGAAGCTTTCCATATTCCATCTGTTAGAATCTTTGACCTTTTCTTAACACCATTAAAAGATAAAATGTTAATCTACTGAAAAAAGATGCGTGACCTTTTAAAAGTGAACTGTACCACTTTACAGTCTGCCATCATTAAAGAACTTTATGCTCAGGAGCCATGCATTATGTGTATCATAGCAATATAATTGTTTAGAATAATGTAATTGTTCAACCAAGAAGATATATACCATGCATAACATAAATTAGAACTAGAACTATGTGAACTTTGAAAACCCAATCAAAATAACATGTCAGATCAAGGCTTACTTTCAGTTTTAATCAGCCTCAACCTCAAATTTATTTTTTATTAATATGCCAAGATTCATGCATAGAAGAAACCATTGTAACAAAGGAAAAGGTTGGTAATTTGGGATGAACAAAACTGCATCACTAGCAAAGAAAGATGCTTTTTTGTTTTGTTTTAATCGCCTATATCTATTTATCTATATTTTTTTTGGTATAAGGAAATATGGAGCTAATATCTTAAACAGTACCGAGGAATTTCAGTAGCAAGAGAATTCTTGAAAATAGACTTAACATCTTCCTTCTAAATCTGAATTATCTCAAACTAGACTTCTTAATAGCAGTGGCCACAATTCAGAACAGCACCAAAGCGTGGTTTAAATGCAATTTAGTAAAGCACTTCCAACAACATTTAGTTTTGAGTACAGGATAATTTGATTCCACTTCAAATTAAGCTTCCGTTCTGAATCCTGACTGCAGAGTCAAACTGAATACATGCTACAGGTTCAGATAACCTAATCTTATTTTCTAATGAGTTCCGTGTTTTAGATGAAGTCCCTTAAATAAGTTTGAGGGCATAGCTGTCTAATTCATAAAGTGTCCACTTAATAACTGCATAACATAGGGTAATAGAAAGTCCAACTATCTTCTTCATTTGAATATGTTTTGCTAGTATTTTCTATTTTATGGGACAAAAAACTTTTCTATAGAGGAAGGCTCAGATTCTTTAAATTTCAACCTATCCTATATTCCAGCTCAAGTCCCTAGCTTGATCCATTTTGCCCTGGTAGCTCCCTTGATCCTAGGTTAGATGAATCTGGGTTGGAGTATCCTCTCTCTGAACTTCTGTATGTTTTCCACTGGAATTGACTCCATAAGGAAACTGATTGCATGCAAAATCGAAATAGAAGGGTTTCAAGATGGCATAAGCTTAGCTCCTGTTATTAATTTTATTTGTTCATAATAACATAAGTAGCATTAGCAGCATCACTGTGCTGGGAGCTCTCAACCCTGATGCAAAGGGTGCATCCCAATGAGCAATATAGGGCACATGATGGGTTGTTCTTTCATGAATTTGCCTTGCACCCATACTTGAAGGTTTGCAATGTGCATTCAAAACTGTCTCCCACCTCATGAAACAGGCTGAAGTCATGTGCTGGTTTACTCTTCCAGGTGACCTACTTGCGATGCAGATGTGCAGTCCTGCAGAAGTTGGCTCTCTGCATGTATACTGCATGTCTAGGAATGGAAACTGGCTTGAACCTCGTTATTAGAAATGACATCATGTGGATATGCGGTCCTTGAGCCATAACAGATCACAGCAAGTTGAGCCCCGGTCCTTTCTCCTTTGTTCCACAACTGGTAATGTTGGCATATGAAAAGAATTTGTGTTTAATGTGTGGATAGTAAGGGAGAGCAGGAGAAATGAAGCTATCCAGTGCAGTAGGATAAGTGGTCAGGCTGGCGTGTTAGCCAAGCTAGCTCTAGGTGTTTCAAAGAGGTAAATTTTAAGCAGGAGGATGAAGAGAGAGTTTATGTATGTCTCAGTGTTGCTGAATCTTACAATCTTATCAACAGCATTAAGATGTATGGTAATGTTCTTTAAGTTCTAGCAGTAGAAACCTTGTTATTATTTGAGCCTATCAGGATTCCGTTTAAAAGAAAAAAAAAAAGAGAGTTTTTAGCCAGGAGAGAAATTTGAAACTGCATCTGAAAAAAAAATATCAACAGCAAAAAGATAGTTTTAAAGAACTTGTGTGATTTTACTTCCCTTATTGCTCTACAGAGAAAGCTCGCCTTAATTATACAGCAAACATAGGAGAAAGAGGATTTGCTGAGAGTATTACAAGTAGAAAGATGTTCTCCTGTCAATGTTAACTTTTTAACTCCAGTTAAAACTTTGTATTCTGCTTTCTGGTCAAGTTGCTGGACTAGCTCTGTCTGTATTTTGGTCCTGTTAAAGCATCAGCCCGTTTTGTATAGGCCATGCATTTCATCTTTGAAGTTAGCAGTCACTTTTTTGTCAAGCTCTCTCATTGTTTTGACCTGCTTCCCAGTCCCAGCCCCATTTTATCACCGCAAATTTCCTCTCTTGCATATTCTTCCCTCTAGGTCATTGATAGTGAAAGCAAGCAATATGTTTCCTGGTGTTCAACCATGTGGCACTTCACTAGTCACATAATACACTAGATAAGCAGCTGACAGTCTGTACTGCTCTGAATAGCATATGTGCATGCCATCTGAAAGCCAGGAGCCAGAGGACATAGATGCAGCCAACAGAGGGAGTCAATGGCAGCCAAGCACTGGCCATTCGACCAGCACTTTGGAGAAGAGAAGAATGGACAGCTTCGCACTTATGGTCAAAGAGTAGAAGATTTCAGCTTGTTTTCCCAGTCCCTAGGCATCTTGACAGGCTCTGTGCACTTCTGCTTTCAAGCTGCAGCTTGCCTACCTGAGAGGAAGTTTAGTGCCAGCTCTGCAGAAGGAGGTGATACCCACCAGAAGGTCAAGTATGTTGAGGAAAGGTTGGCCCCCCCTTATATTTTTTATCTGGACATGGAAGGTATCATCGGTAGTGTTTGCTTTTTTTTGTCTGCTAAGGATAGCTACCAAGTAGTATACAGAAGCTGTAATTGCTATCTAATTAGCATTACGAACTAAAACCTACGTTGTAGAGAACACCTGCTTGCTCTTTCTTTTAGAATATAGTAGTAATGTTTAAAGTCTCTTGTGCATACTCATAGCTTGTTACCAAACAGCTTGAATGATATAGTCCCCACCAACCAAATTGGTGTTCCCTTCAGACTAAGGAAAGTCTAAGTCTCAGTGCTGGTATATATAATGAAGAGAACAACAGTCTTTTCTCTTTGACAGAAACAAGCTGTCATGGTAATAGTGAAATGAGATAAAGAAGAGAAAAATATTTCAAAATGTTCTTAGACACGTTCAGGCAACATATAAATAGAATAATAAATCTGGCAAGAAAGATCTGTTTACTTTTTACTCGAAAGGACTAAGAAGTGGGTTTTTTTCCTTTTTAAAATGTGAATTTCGTTTCCTTCCACCTGAAGGCTGCAGAGGATTGCAGCTGTCCACAGCAAGAAACTCATCATTCACTCTCTGATCAGCACATACAGTAAGTGACATGAAATTCTGCTTAATTCTCTTGTGTCTTCATGAAAAAATTTCTTCACCAACCAAAGAAATCTGCTGTTTACCATAATCTCAATTTAACACCTACTCTCAGTGTTCAAAAGTAACTGTCTGCATTTGAATGGGGTTTGCAAAGTAGAAGTAACTGGCAGGGAAAACGAAACAAGCCTTGTCTCTCTTTCGTGAAAGTTGGGCAAGGCTTTTTTTTTTTATCACAGTGACAGGTTACATGGTAAATAAAGTTTGAGATCTTTGTTTTGGCCATTTAAGACAAGAATTGCTTAGAAGGGAACAAAGCTGAGGGGTGCGAAACTTGAATTCAGCCCAAGTTACACATTCAGACAGCTGTTCAAAAGCTGGTGGCACACGCACGTGCAGAACTACGCCAGGGTTTCTGTACAGTGTGACAGAGAGGGGATGTTGCTGCTGACTTACCGAGGAAGCCCCCTGAAACTATTGAGATTTTAGTTAATGAGCAGTATGGAAAAGAGGCCTTGGAAAACATTTTATTTCTTACAAGTGAATTTATTTGGTTCATGTTACATAGAAAACATCTGGGAGGATCACAGCTCCAGCAAACCAGGTAACGGTCCCATCTTGCCTCAGATTACCATGCATAATACAAGATAATATTTAAGATTCCCTCATCTGCATTGGAATTGGATATTACATTTTTTAACCTGCAGTCTAAACCAAGTCCATGTCAGTGTTGTTAGGTTAGCTAGATTTCTGCAGGGTTGGTCTGAGGTTAACGAAAAGGCATCCAAATTGGGAGTGATATGAGATGTTTTGCAGGAGGTCTTGCAGCAGTGGCTTTGCTCCACTACAGCATGTAAAACCACTGTCAGTACTCACCTGGGAGCCAGGAGCTTCTCTTCAGAGAAATGTCTCCTGCATTTTTCTTCCCCTAACTTGGAAGCTTGTGAGATGGGGAAATTCAATTTGAAAATTTAGAAATGCAATGTGCAACCTTTTCAGGTCATAGCTGAATTGGGGTAAAGATAAGTTCACAGGCAGGGTGTATTTTGTGTTTGTGATGTGTTTGAGAGTTGGAAGTTTTTGTTAGGATGTCTGTGTGTATATCGTATTGATTTACTGTGGGTTATAATAACTTTATACTTTAATATATAACTATATATATAACTATATATATAACTTTATAACTTTTTATACTGTGGGTTATAACAACTGTTAATGTAAAATCCTTATGTCATTTTTCTAAAAGCAGGATGGGTTTTCATGTCACGTGAATAGCACTGTACTGCTAAATACAAAAGGTGTAGGGGAAGCTGAAATAAATTGAAGGAATTATTATTCCACCAAAGAGCCAGTAGTTGCTTCAATAAGATATTTTAGCATTTTTGGATGTTGATATGTGTGTTTGTTGTTTTTTTCTGAGAGAACAGAAAAATATTTCTCCTCTCCTCTTTTCCCTTCTTCTTCTGCATTAGGTTGTTTGTTGCAGACCATTGCATTAGCCAGACAGGGCCATATGAGGGATGCTGCATGAGGTCCTGTTGCATTTAACCTGCTAGAAGATGGAGAGTGTTTTGAATTATCTGTATGTTTCATTTGTTGCCTGTCTTTGGTCAGATGAAACAATAAAGCAGTTCACTGTGTAGCTTTCATACCAGTACCCAGGTATGCGCTAGAGTTTTAAGTTTTCACATAAGCTGTATGTACCTAATCAGAATGATTTTGCCTAGGCACAGATATGGCTGCTAGAAATAATGCTTTTTAAGGCATATTGACATATGCATTAAATGGAAAACACACACAGAACTGAAGCGCTCAGTTTCCCTACAAGAGGAAGAGAATAAGTCTTAATTTTCCTTTGGGGCAAAGCTTTAATAGATTTGCTGCTATATCATAGTCTTCCAGTTATTGTTTAAACCCCATAAGATACTCAAGGCTTTGAGTTTTTGTACCAAGAAAAGAAAAATATGAATTCATTCTCAAGCTCAGATTTGGCAGCCCAATTAAGTTATTCTGGCTTCTATTACGTTTTTTGCCCACCAGCATTACCTCGTTGCTGTTATTTAGCTGAAGAATTTTACTGTCTTGAGCCCCTTATACCCCATGGAAGTTGGCAAAGAAAATTGAAGGTCACAAGGAGTGTGGAAAAGGGTGATCTAAATAACTGCAGTAGAGAAAGCATAGAAAAAAGAAATGGAACAGGATATAGCAACAGAAGCCACCAATATTGTTAGTGCTGTCGTTTTGGTGTTTATATGGTCGTGCCTGGTAATCTGCTTATTTTGTTGGTTTTGCAGTTCTTGGTATGATGGGGAGGAGTTGACTTTGGTTGATGATTTCTGACCATTTCTCAGGTTCTTTCCCTCTGAGATGAATGCAATTTATCACGTTTCTGGTATCTGTCCCCAGTGATTCAAAGACCATTGCACTTTCTTAGCAAATTTACCAACTTATTACACAGTATTATGTGTGCTTGGAATTAGATCTCATTTCCCTTCTCTCGTGGTCATCAGAGACCATGTTGCAAAGTGTGGTCCTCAGCAGCCAAATTTTGAGTTCCACAGTGCCCAATACAAATGCATTGCAATCTCCGAGGGTCTGACTAGAATCCTACTCTGTCAGGGCAACGTTACCATGTCATGCAATGTGCAAGTGTATGCCAGGTGGAGCAGTTAGGAGGAGAGTCTACAGCCATTTTAGCTGCTTCCATCTGACTGAATTGTAGATGAAAGTCAATTCCATGATAAAATGATAGGTGTCACCTGTAATTTGTAATGGGATCAAAGATGGGTATGTAGTAGAGGTAAATAAATAGAAGATTGCTTACAGCATTTATTCTTTGAATCTTAGGATTCTGTCAAGTTTGGCTGATGAGTATTTTCATCTGAAGTTGTCTTGTGGACTTTATAAGACCAGACTTTCAGACAACTGAGATGTACAACAGATACACCATACTGTTTGCAGTTACCCAGCTCAAAACCAAAAGGTGAGTATTGCATGAGGAGGCAGATAGAAGCGTCTTTTTCCCTATATAAACACATTCTTCGTACATATCAACCTTCATAAACAGTTTGCAAATGTGTTCTTAAATTGACTATGAAACATTCTGTTCAGCAGCCAAAACTAGGGGCACGTAAGCATCAATGTTTTTGTCCATCTGTTTTCTGCTGCTTTCAAGAATTTGTTGAAAGATGCTGTTCTTTGAATTGTCTTTGTTTAATCTATTATGTGACTAAGCCTCATGTGAAGATGTTTGGACTCTTTTTGCTTTCTAAATTTTGAAGGTGAGGTTATGCAAATGCCAAGTTTGTGAGAAGAGCCAGGCTGACAGCAGAGAGATTGATCTCCTTTGTGGAGCATGTTCAGCATGTTTCCTTCCCTTGTCAATGCACCTCAGACTCAACATGGTCTCAACAATGAGTGTCCCAGTTTGATTCCCACATCCTCCCATCCTCAGCGTCTGCACTGGGACAGGCAGCCAGGGCTGCAGTTAGTTCTAGCTAAGACCAAAGGTGGAAACCTTTCTGTATTAGGGACCAAAATAAGCAAAGCAACTCATTTCGTGTCAACTGAGGCACTTGCAAGGCCCCTGAATCTCCTTCTGCAAATAAAGCTCCTTCATTTTCAGTTTCATTGAAAAATGCAGTGAAATCAGACTTTAATTGGGGGAAATGACACATTTTTGTGTGAATTTCAAGGTCATAAATTAAATGGTGTTTTTTAAGAAGAAAATTAAAGGCTATTTCAGATTTCTTGTTACTGCTGACCCTCTAGGACTGTACTGAACTCCTGCCGCCTACAAGCACTCTCGCCAGGCAGTCTGTGCAAATATTATTATTACTTAAATAAAGTCTGAATCATTACCTTGTGTTTTCACTTTGTAGTGAAGTGATTAAATATAGTTTTCTTATGCTGGTATCCTTTGACAAACGCATAAATAGTTAGCGCATTGTTAGCAACAGTGAAAAGGAAATGGATGCCTGGCAGGAGGAAGGGCAAATAATTTTCTCATGCTTGCTGTGCTGTTTCTGTAGTGTAAATCAACTCCAATCCTCTGAAAGTAAAAACTTATTCCAAGATGTCAACAAAAGTAAAGTAATTAGGAAAGGAAATGTAATTCCTCCCTGCTGCTCCTCCCTCAGACACATTAGTAAATGAAAGCTATTTAAAGATACAACCTGAGGTAGGCTAATTGGAGCAGATGAGTCATTTGGGACCTGATCCTGGAAATGCTTGCTCACATGAGTAGCCCTTTGATTGTTTGCCTGGGTCAATTCCGAGTGCATGTGCAAATGCTTCAGGATCAGGGAGGAGAAGGTTCAGTCTTGCAGGGTCCTGAGCAGACCACTGCAATGGTGAAAAGCATACACTTGAGCTCCTGGCTTATCTGGCTGGGCTCAAGGATACATGTGCTTGATGTTAACTGTCTTGTTGGGTCAGAGCTGGTTTGGTCAGCGTCTCCCAGGATGAGCCCTGAATGCTTAACTTTAAATAGAACAGAAATATTATGAGGCTACTTTGATTAATCTTATTTTGAGAAGGAAAAAAAAAAAAAGGAACAACTAGAAAACCAAAATATGCCACAAAAGTTTCCTACATTTGCTTATGCTTCTGGTTCATGTCTGTCATAAAATTAACTACTGTAATATGTTTTTTCCACAATTTAGTTCTCAAATCCTTTGGTGCAAAGGAAGCTGTAAAGCTCAAAGGAATATTTTTTCCTTAGTGTTAGCAATTAATATGCCACTAGTCTTTGCATAAATAAGTTGTCTATTTTAAAGCAACTCAAATGGGCTATTTCGTTTTCTGTGACTGTTAATTAAGTTGTTGATTAGCCCTGCTATTGAAGCATTGAAACCCTTTCTAAAAGAAATGGCCACTGTTTCAATTTTATTTTAATTAGTTGGACTTTGAGGTTATTTACTACAGTGTCAGCTATCAAAGTAAAGCAATTTAATTTGATGTTCAGTCCCAGGCAGGTAGCGCACAGAATTCCACGTTTGCCTGTAACCACTGCCATTAACAGCGGTATGATTTAAGGTCATTTAAGAGTCATCAACCTCACAGATGGTAAAATGCAAAGTATCTAAAAGGGAAAATAACAATTGTTGTCTTGTCAAATAAAATCCGAACATTGTATTTTTTGTGAACACCCACTAGCTTCCAGCAATTTTATACAGAGTGCGTTTCCCTTTGGGCGGAGAGTGTTAGGTCTTCCCTTTTATGCATCCTTCCATTGAGACATGCTAACCCCCTCGGGAGGTGAAACCCACCCAGATATTTGTGATTTTAAAACTTCATTTGCGTCACTTGCAACAGAGATGGATCATTATTCTGGGATAAAATCACATCCTGCACAGTGAAAATAACAGGCAACATTTGACCTGAAAAGGGAAAGAGGAAGAAAAAAAAAAAGGCAACTTTAAAGTGTTAAAAGAAACAGACAGTGTTAAAGCTGCTTCAGGAAACAAATTCTCCCTGTAATGCAGTGTAATTACAATCTTTTCTAAGCTAAGTATAGTACCCTAGAGATTACTATAAGTAACTTATAATAGAATTTTTATTAGTGGTAGTAATTTTTTATGATAATTAGTGTAATCTGCAGCCAATAAAATCAGAAGATATATAGTTATCTCTTTTACACCAGAAAAGTATTCTTCAGACAGCTGAAATGCTAAGAAAAGAAAAATGTATTATTTTATGATAGCTATACACTTTTATGTTCGGATTGTTTGGTATTCTTTTTTTTATTAGCTCTTTCCATTTATGGTGAAAAATGTGAGGCACACTCAAGAGCCAGTATAAAGCAGCCAGTCTGGGGTAAGCAGCTGACATTTAGTTTCCTTGTCAATCTTTATTCCAGCCTATTTGAAACCTCATTCTCTGTAGAAGCTAGCAACTTTTAATATTTCTCCTAACTGATGGGCTACTCTTGCATCAGCCTTGTATTCACAGTGAGACTGCCTCTCCTTGATTATTAGCAGCAGAGCCATAGCTGTTGAAAAAAGATGTTTTAATAGCAATAATATCTTACTAGACTGTGGCACGTAGTCTGTGTATCTTTGAGACTTCGTTGTGTTGACCCGGAAAAAGCTCTTGCAGCACAACCCTTCTCAAGAGCTCTTAAACCTACAACAGGAACACATAGGAAAACAATTCCTTAGTATGGATTAGCTATCCCACATGGCAGGACTGTCTACTAATAGCAGGCAAATGGCTGGGCTTTGGCCTCCTCTGAGTTGGAGAGGTATTTTGATTGAATGGATCAGCACTGTGCTACTCCTGAGCCTGTTGGGTTGCTGAGAATATGAGGGAGGAGAATAATTCCCAGTAAACCTGCGGAAGCAGTAATTACAATTATACTGTTTATATTCAGGATCATATCTTAAATCTTTAGTTTGCTTCTCTACATCTCTTGCTGGCACACTTCACCAAAAGTGTTGCCTGAGTAAAGAAAGACATGGGTCTTAGGTTTATAAAAGCAATTTTCCAAAATATCAGTTGAATTTAAAGCTGGACAAATTAACATAGGCATTTTGTTTGGAGTGAAGCAAGGGTATATAATTCCTCCCAACTCAGTTAGAGAGGTTGAATTTCCCTTTGAAGGGGAAAAGGGGAGAGAATACTCTAGCAGAATATTGAGTCTGTACAGATTGGAGATGGAAGGACTATTGTCTCATGTGTTATCTATGGCCTGATATACTGCTATTTTCTTTTCTCGGTTAGTGGCACAACAACCCCTAAATGACCCTCTTAATCTGTATTATCGTAATTCACTGGCAGCTGTTACAGGATAAAAATAAAAAAAGTAAGATAGGTGACCTAAGAGGAACCAAAGAAGGTTTTCATCATCTTTCCGCAGCCTTATGATCTCATGCTCAAAAGTTATGCCAGGGACTAAGGAGGCTGGCAAAACCAGGTTTGCATTTTGTACATGGTGAGCAATATTAGATCTGCTTTGGAGAAAGAATTGCTCCGATTTGGTATGAGCAGCAGATAATGTTGTAATCCGCCAGGCTGCATAGCTGAGATGGACCTCCACCGTCAGCTGTGCAGATGTTGGCAGGGATCGTGCTTGTCTGGAATTCCTTGGGCTTGGACTTCACTCAGGGCTGCCTGCATATACGTAAGGGCTATGAGGAATGCCCACTGGCTTCCACTCAGGGAAGGGCATAAATTCTGGACTTTCTGAAAAATATTCCTGCAGGAAGAGGTCAGAGGTCTTTTCCATTCTCCTAGGCACCTTCTTAGAGGTGCTAAAATGAGATCAGTACTCCCAGCAAATGTACAAATATTCATAATCCAGTCCTTCTCTCTTCTGTACCCTGATGAGCAGTGAGTTAATAATGTTGACAGCTGACATATTATCACTAGCACCTGACTTGGCATCTGTTGATATGCGTGGGGTAGAGAAAGCTCCTGAGAAGTGTGTCCTGCATTCTGCAAATATGGGCACACAGCGTTGCATGCACTTAGCTGTGATTTGTATTTTCAGGGTTATCCCAGTGATCATAACTAATGCAGACATAAGGTGCATTGAGATGACTGTCTGTGAGCACAGGCATGATCATTTAAAGACTTACGGAAGGCATTGGTTTGGCTCCTAATAGAGATATTGTAATGGTTCCCTACCTACGTTGTTCATGCTTTTTTGTGGAAAAATAACAAGTGAGCAACTATTAAATAAGCAGTTCTTTCCTTCATGCTCAAGAAATCTTCACTTTGTGATGAAAATTGCAAGTCTTGCCTTGCCTTGTTTCCCCTTCTGCTTCTTGGCAAAGGTAGCACTGAGCAGACCTTGAATCTTCAAGCAGACAGGCTGCGAAAACAGCGTCCTGACAGTGGAGCTTCTACCGCTGGACAAAAGACCAAGTACCCATGCTGATTCTGCTGGATTCCTGTGTGCCAGTACTTAGAGACTGTTGGCCGTGAGGTTTCTCTGACACTCTTGTGAACCCTCATGGGGACAGATGGATTTGCTCTTGAATGGCTCCATTCTTTTCTCTTTGTGAATAGAAGGGGCAATTGTTAATTTGCCCTGACTGCTGTCATGCACCGCAGGCTTCTGCTTTGTCACCCCTCCTGCTGACTATGGCCTCAAGGCCAGGAGGGCTCATATTCTGAAAATGTGTGTACTTACTGTATGTGTCCACAGTGTCTTTTGGGAGGAGGGAGATCACAGCCGAGCACAGACAGCACACTTCCCCTTGTCATACTTGAACCTGGGACTTAAACTGGAGGTTTTCAGTAAATTTTCTTAAAAGAAGCAACCGATGGAAATTATAGAAATAAAATTCTTGTTCCCTCTGCACTGAGGAATCTTATCAAAAGCCACATAAGCAACAATGGATTTTGCAAGTCTTTGAATTTGCATATGAGCTATTATAAAATTATTCATGGGTTTTTAACTTTTAAGTTGGATTACTGAAATGCAATGTACCTAAGGCAATGTCTGAAGAATATCTGGAAACTTTCCATAAGAGCACAAAGCTGTTTCTTGCTCTTTTGGTCTCTTCAGAGCATGCTTTACTTGCAGACTGCTCTCAAAGTTCTCCAACTGCGTGGTAGCTGCCCATGCATTTCCGGGTATAAGTAAAAGTGGAGTTTTCAGCCATCAGCCCCAATGATACATCCTTCTTCCTTCATTCTTCATTGCATCTCTGCAGATCAGATGATATTCTTCAGTTCATCATGTATTTAGTGCAAGAAGGATGGTCTTCTACTGTCCTCAGACCCAATATACATTCCTTCCTCCTGCTTGATCTTTGAGTCATGTAGCAGAGATGTTTTCCAGGACAAGTTTCGAAGATCTGATAGGTCTGAAGGATTTTAGGCAAAAGGGGTTATATTTTCAGTTTCAGAGTCTGTGAATACCTTGTTAGCAGACACTGGATTATGCAGAAATTTGTCTAGAGGTTAGAACAGGTGCATAGCTTACTCCTAGATAAATAAAGCTTAAATAGTAATTTCCACCACAGATGGATCAGTCTGTGTAATTTAAGTGACTGAACTTTTATAGTTGGTGTGCAAGGAAAATATCTTTTTTAGAACAAAAGCTGTGAATTGATACTGTAATTCGTGTGGTGAAAATTGGTCACTGTATTCAAATATATATGTGCCAAAGCACAGCCTTTTAAACTGCATCCCCAAGACAAACATAGAAAAATATCTGAACATTCAGATGTATGAGGAAACTCCAACATTGAGTATTAGACTTTGGGAGTTGTTTTCCTTGCTTTCCCGTGAATTTGGTATGTGACACAATACTGCATCTGGTAAAGTTTAACTGAAAAAACTCTTATTGCTAAACTCTAATAATTTCTCTCCAGTTAAAATGTGTATCCTATGCTGCATGGTTTTCATTCTTTCTGGCGCCAAGTAAGTAACAAATCATATTGCTTGCCTTTTGAGATGAATATTAGAGTAATTCACTGCTATGTACAACACTACCTAGAAGCCACAACACAAGTGATAAATAGTAGTTGGTTGGCAGGGAAAGGAGAGAGGGAGGTTCTTCAATGAAAAAATTTACTGTAGAGATGTAAGATTAGTGACATCGTCATCAAAAATGTGAATTCTGTGTTCCCATTGGAAATTCTTTGGTAAGTAGGACCTGGTGGAGAAAACAAAATTAGCAGCCAAAAACAAAGATTCTGTGGCCCTATCAGAGAAATTGAGATCACATCTGACACCTGCTGAAATCCACACTTGTGAATCCAGTCATCATTGGGTTGGATTCTTAGTCACCAGACAAATGGTTTAATTCAGCATATCATGTCAAGGGAAGGAACAGAAGACATCTGAGGTGGAAACAGACAAACGACTCTCTCATTGCTTGAGGTAATGACAAAAACAGGAGAAGCTCCTTCTGCTCTGCACTGGAGTCCAATGGGTAATATCAGTTGCTTTAGCCTTGTGTAAACACCTGAAAGACATTGCAGTTCTGATGGCTATAATTTCAGTGCTGAATGGAATCAATTTAAAATGCTGTAAATCCGTTGATCACAGCATTAAATTTTATCTAACATAATTTTATATGAATTTTAAAGAATTAACTGCAATTAGAACCAGAGAAGTTTTCTGAAAAGAAAACATGTATGAATTCTGTGTTTTCTTTTTCCCATGATGGTCGATAATGCTTTTATATTTCAGTAACAGAAATGGTCCAAAAATACGTTTCTGCAAAATAAAAAATTTTCAGCTTGGGTTTTTCTCATTCTGCACTCTTGGAATAGGCAAAAGACAAAATACGGTTCTTCTTGTTAATATTTCTTGCTTTTGTTCAGCTTTTTTTCCTGCTCCCCTACACACCAATGAAAATGTTAATGGAATATTTTTGTCAAGAGGCTGTATCCAGCAAAAAATGTCAACTAGTTCTAAAAATAAGGATTCTATTGCTATTTGTGATGTTAGAGTCTTGGCTAATTTGGCAAATAGGATGCAGAATATGTCTGTGGTTTCAACACAATGGAGAAGTTATCAATAGAATAATGGGTAGCAAACAAGGAGGCTTGCACGTGTGCTTTTTTCTGGGTGGTTTCTAGATTTCACAGATTGAGTGTAACGCTGTGTTTCTGTCTTGTGGGAGGAAAGACTAGCTTGCGGCCAACAGCCAAACTCTGAAAAGAAAAAGGAAGGCTGCTCCTGTAACAGGGTGTGAAAAACTGACCTGCTAGAACAGCCGTTTTAAGTAGCCCATGGGCTTTGTTCAGCTGCGGGAAGGAAAGTGCAATCGTGCTGCCCAGTTGTGTTTGAACGAGCAAGTTGTGCACTTCACTGGAGGAATGCATGGAGTGTGTTGAAAGGAAAGATAGGGAAGCGTGGCCAGGAATGTGATAGAGTGGATATAAAATAAGTGAAGACAAGTGTCCTCGTGCTGGCTGCAGTGGTGACGTGCACTATCTCAGCGTGTTATCAGGAGATAGATGTTTGCATTCCCGTGGGTCAGTGCAAGTTGACACAGTTTCAACTTCCAGCTTTTTCTTATGGAAATAACATCATGAGGTGAAGAATGCACAAGAAGTCCTCTGCTAGCTTGCACCTCCAAACATGATGGTACAATCTTGAGAGTCCTGTGGAGGACTTGTGTTGCAGTGTGAAAGTATGTCAATTGGTTTTTCAATGGTCTTTAACTTCTATTTATAGCAACTAAGTTGATTAAGATATTTTATTCCTTTCCAGTTCCTACTCATTAAATCTCTTTGCTAGTGAGACAGGTTAGACTATTTTCAGGGGAGAAACAGATTTCTGTTATGAAAACTCTCATAAATTTTTTTTAGGTTTTGACGGAGTTCTCAGCAGTAAGGCTTTGAGGCCCAGTGTGAACACTTTTTCTGTCCATTGATGTCCTGGAATGGCAAGTAGAGGATCAAAACTTGGTACTTTCCATCCCAGCCCAACTATCTGAAGCTATTTAGCAGGGTTTTTTATCATTCCAGTGTGAAACAAAAACAAATGAACAGAAACTCAGAAGTTTTTGCAAAATGCAGTTAAGTAGTTGACGTTGTTTCTGATCTGCTAATCAGTTGCTAGTGGTAATTAAGGGATCCTCATAGATCTGTTCCTCAGATCCATAATAGACAAAAAAAGGAATGTGTGTCATGGAATCTCGATTCCTATATTTACTACTTGTTGTATCTATTCCTGGGTGTGTGAATATACTGTCTGATAAGGTGAAACACCCTTTAGATACTAGTAATTAGTCATAATTTCATATAATCATCATAGCAATTTCTCTGGTAGATATTATGCACCCCAGGCACTTGTACTTTATGAAGCCATTTTTCTGTCAAATCTGTAATTTTAAGGAATATGGTTAGCCCACTGAAGTATGATACATGCAGCTTTTCCTTTTTTCTTTTTTTTTTTGAGCTCTGTTGTACCTGCTCTTTCTGCAATGAAACTCAGAAAAGGAATGAATTTCTTAAGTTATTTATTTGTCCTAGTGAGTTATATATGTTGCTTTTTTGTGTGTGTAGGTTGTTGTAAATGTTCCAGTGTTCATATCTCTCTATTTTTTGTTTTCATTTGTTTTAACTATATCTTTTCCTATGTGATCCTGTCAATATAGGAGAGTAAGGGTCAAAGACTACAGCCTTTAGTCATGCACGGTGTGGGCAGGTTCTCTGCCACATTTTTCCATACAGCTGTGATAAAGTTTTAACTTTCAGTGTCCATCCTGATTTTTCAGCCTGAGGTGTCTTTTAAGTCAGGAATTGCTTATTGCACTGATCCGCAGGCTTGTTTTGTCATATGAATGAATGGGGAATGTGAGACATTTATTTTCAGAGCTGAAATCAGATATGAGCTCCAGTCTGAAAACATAACCAATGTGCCTGGAATGGTTTTGGTGGTGGTGTTTTTTTTTCTTTGCTTGTTTTTTTGTTTAAAAAAAAAAAAAAAGTGGTAAAAAATGAGTGGACTTGGTTAGCAATTTTCAAAGAGCAGAAAACTCTAGAACAGGTGAAGCAACATAGATTGCTGCCAGAATTAACTTTTTGTTTTTTTCTGAATCTCTTAAAGTTGCAGGTTTAGATTTAACAATCTGTAAGCCACCAGTTTCACTGCAAGAAATGACCTGACTGTCATTTAATTGTGCGTAGTGATAGCATCATATCTTTTCATGTACCGGCAATTGGGACTTACTTTAATTTCCTTTGATAGATTTTGCCTAGAAATCCTTAGATTAAATGAACATAAATAGTCCAAATGGCTTTAAACTAATTCCTACATAAAACAAGATTTGAAAAAAAAAATGCAGCGAAAAGCAAAGTAAGCATTTTGCTTATGTGTTTTTTGCTTAAAAATTATAATAAAATTCTGCCTGATACCCGGTACACCAGGTGTTAGGGTACTCCCGTACTCTACTCAGCATTGCAAAGTGCAGGATTTACCCAGTGAAAGTGGCTCAGATGTTTGACAGCCATGCCAGCCAGTGAAGGAGTGAACCCTGAAGAAATGTGTTTTCAGTTCCCTGTACACTCTCAGATTGCTTTTCACATCTTGGTATTTATCGATGTGCAACATAATTTTTCCAGTGAAAAAAATTAGTATTTACCCACACTTCTCTCACTGTGCTATTTGAAATAATAGAACATTGTTATTTTCTGTGCTAAGAGTAGGAAATAACTATGACAACTCCAATACCATGGCTTGATTAATATTGGATTCTTAATAACAATCCCTACACATAGATTCTGGTAGCAAGATGAGTCATTTGTGCAGACAGAGTTGATTCCAGGTGAGCCAATGACTCCATGGCAACTCAGAGAAAAACATCTGCAGCAAAATGAGCTGGTGTTGCCTCGAATGTGCAGGTAGGGCCTTTGTGTTGTGAACATCTTTAGTCTGTCTTGCTGTGCTGTTTGGCTAGAGTTGGCCAACACCACGACGCGTTTCGAGATAAGTCTAGCATGGCCAAAGCCTTACACAAAGCTTCAAAATAACGTGAGCCCAATAATGTGAGTTCCGAAAGTTCAACTATGCAGAAAATGCATGGGTATAAATCATCTGTAGAAGCTGGAAAAAAGGGCTACTTTCATTCAACACACCTTCCACTTTGGCTAGTGATTTGGAAAAAAATGTTGACTGCTAGTAATGGAATTCCTGATGAGGGGAAGCTCCTGTTGGAAGTTCAGTGGGAATTGTGCTTGAGTGAGGACTGCAGAATTTGGTCACTCTTCAGCAAAAACAGGTTTCCAGCTCTGAAACTGTAGAACAGTTTCCAGCTCTGAAACTCCATACAATATGCTTTGCTACAGAAAGTAGCTGAATTTACAATAACTCACATCACTCCCTCATGCATCTTGCAAGGACACAAAGGTGGTCTTGGATTCATATTTTCAATTTCATAATAATGTTATAAAAAATAATGCAACCCTTCACATCTGAAGATTGGCTGTTGGAATTTTCCCCCATACCTCATACTGACTGCAGTGGAATGTGCCAAGGTCGCTGGTGCAAATGGTAGCTATTTTTATAGTTCTTTGAGTTGCTTCTAATTCTGGGGAAATGACAGTGTTTGCAACTAATACTCTGTGCGACTTGTGATTTTTAAATACGGAATGTTTTTCATGGGCAGCATGGGGAGAAGGGGAAAACAGTAGTTTGTAAATTGATAGGCCAGTACCCATCGAGTCTGGTAGCTTCATGTATTCGTTATGGATCCAGGGATCTGCAGTTCACTGTCTTCAAGGTCCCTTGGTCTTAAAAAGAATCATCAAAACTGTGTGTTCTGCATGGATATGAAAAAATATGAGTTTTTTGTTTGTCTCCAAGTGCCACACTGCAGTGCTCTAAGTCAAAGTGTCTGTTCCTTCCTGTGCCCTGCAGTATATTGTGTGTTCAAGGCAGTTAGAGGACTGGCAGAAAGAAGGATTACTGTACTGACCATTTATTTCCTTGGAAGTAGAGACAAGAAGTCAGATCTAATCTTCAGAAGCTTATCTTTATGGTTTGCATTTTATTGAATCTCATTTTACTAATACCTTCTGATTCCACGTTGGCCATTAGGCATAATGTGTTCATTATTGGTGTACTATTTAATAACATGTTAATTGATGGCTATCACGGTGTACTAACCAGAGGCCAGTCTGTGTTTCAAACTCTGGAAATCCTAAAGCAATGGTCCATCACTAACTGCAGCATGGTAGAAATACGAACATTTATGATCTATGCACATCCTCTATTTCTGTAACACGCCTGGGTTCAGTACGGGCGAGTTTATGAAGAACTGTTGTTTGAGTGATGGTGGGTGGGGAAGGTGAATGGTACAAGGTTGTACAAGGCTTGTAGCCGCTTTGAAAGCCATTTCATGACAGGTGGTGCTATGGAGGCTCACTGAGTTTGCTTGTATTTGGCACTCTAATGCTAGCCAGCACCAGGGTAACAACATGTTCAGCTATTTGTAAACCAAGCAGGGGCCTAAAAAACATTCCACTCACAAGGAAAAAATTGATTTAAAGAGGCTTGGAGTGGAGCTTGAGCGTCAATGAACACTGAAGAGCCTTCTTAAACTGACACAATAAATTAGCTCAAAACAGATGACAGCCCCACAGATTACCCACCTCTTAACAAAGGAGGGGCATTCTGGTCCCCTTCACGAAAACATAGATAAAAATTTTGTTCTTCTACTCTAATGAGGCAAGCTCAGATATAAGTCAATAGAGCAATTCATTAACAAATCTAGTGAAATCCCCTGGGTTACCAGTGAGATGACAGTGAAAGTGGATGTGCTGTGAAAACTCTCCTTTGGTAGAGATGTCCATATGCTAAGGGTCAGAGAGCTGAGTGGTTTGCTCTGTTTACTATTCACCATACACATATGGCAGTTAAGGTCACTGTTATCAGACACTTTCTCTGTACACAAAACAAAATTTCCATATGGTCCATGAAAATGGATATGCTTTGCTCCCATGCAGCTTCCCACGGCTCCCTCTTTGTGCGGCACCGGTTAGAAGTGTAAAGGAAGGGTGTGAGGGGTTACCTCGTCAGTCAATGGCGCGCTCTGCTTTGTGCATCAGTCCAATTTAGGGCAAATCTGCATCACTTTTTTCCCCCTGTCTTTCAGGCACAAATGCTCATGTCAGTCTATTAGAACGTGATAGAAGTACTGATCACTGCCTCTGCATCTAAATCCTTTTGAAACCAGGATGACCTGCTGAAGAGGATTTTGAGTGGAAGGCCCTTCACAAGACTCTTTCAAATCCACATAAATAAAGCCCTTTACTGGCTTAAAATGGCCCCTCAGATTTAGCACTACAGAGCCCCTAAAAAGCACAACACGATTGTCATGGATATTACATGATGGTAACAACAACAGGCCAAGAAGACAAGTCCCGATGCTGAACAAAACTAGGCCAGACTTTTTCATGATTTGGGCTACAGATTGCTGACAGCCCTGTAAATAGGCTGTTTAACCCTTTGAAACTGAATAAAGGGTGTGGAGACGAATGCTTTCTGATAGACTTTGTGTATGTAATGGGTAAAAAAGTGTATCAGAGCATTCTGGGCTTTCTGCTGCAAGATTAATACTTAAATATCTGAGAGTAATTATGACAGACACTTTGCTCCTGCATAAACACCCAAGCTAAATAACTGATTGCAGGTGAATGTCTTCTTACACAAAGGAGCAGGAGGTGTTCATATTTTAGGTACAACATATGTTTCTCCTGCTCTCTGTTATAATTTAGCTCTTCAAAAAAAAAAAAAAAAAGAAGAATGACAGGCACGTGTAACCAGATATATATATATAAGCATATATAACAAACTGAAGGGCATTTCATTTATCTGCTGCTCCTAGCTCACAAATACATTGTTAATCTCCCTCTCCCAAGGAAAGCAGCTTGATAAAAATCAGATTTTAAAAATCAGTATTTTACCCGAGTCCTAAGATGGCAAAACTGCTGACGAAATCATCTCCTAGAAATTAAGAATTATGTATATTGCCCTCAATTTTACAAAGCTGTTTATGTTGCTACTCGAATGGCTCCCTTGTTACACACAATTTCTGAGGCTTGGCAGCCACATGATTTTCATAAATCCAGATACTACTGTTCCTAACCTCTGACCATGTTTTAACTGTGCAGGGCCTTTTTAATTCATTTAACTCATTTTAATTGTCTTCCAGGGGAAGAGCGCTTTCTTTGGCCAGCTTAACTGGCAGGGAAAGCTGCCTGCTTGAGTACTTGCTGCCATTCAAAGAGTCCTCTCATGAAAATGCATGCTCGTCCTCGCAACTCCTTCAGTAACTGTAATATTTCTCCCTTACTGTTTATGTCAGAGAGTCATTACTGGAAGCTGCTGACATTTTTGACATTCAGTAGCATCAGAGCACATTAGGTGGTCCTTAGATAATTTTTAGACAAAATTTACTTGTATCACATGCTCAGGCCATTACAAGCAACAGAAGTAATACGTTTCTGTGCACAGCTAGATCAGTCAGCACGCGCATTTCTGCGGACCTTCCTATATTATTCTATAGCTGAACGATTTTAACAATGCAGTGCATAATGCATAATATGCTGTATGCTCAGGCTGTGCGTGCTTTGTTTTTGGCTTTTGTGGAAAATCAATCTCTATTAGGAAATCTATTATCATCACTTATGTTTTACTACAATGAAATAAATAGGCAGCTGCAGTTGTTTGGCGTAATAGCTCTTAGTTTGATTGCTAGAAGTAGGAAATCAATGCAGGGTGAAGGGAAGAAACATTTTTAATAACTTACACTTCAGATATGAGATCCCCAAGTTATTACAAATTATAAGGTTAAGACCTCTTGAAAGAATCCTAGCTAGTTAAATATTTAAAACTCCTGGGTGAGAACACATGCACTAATGAGCTTCAGGCTACTAAATACCAGAATCTAGGGGGAGACATCTTGTTTTATATTAGAAAGTATTAGTGAATATAAACTGGCCATAAGAAGTGTTTAATTAAGAATTATATTGATAAGGGGAAAGCAGAAAAAGAAACAGATTGCCAAATCTACTGTTCATCACTGTTAAAAGCTGGATCTCTGTGTATGGGAAGAGGAATAAATGTAAGCAGCACCAGAGCAAACCAAGGGCTGCGTGGCGTGGCTCCCTGCCTCCCCCAGTGGCCCTCTCCTAGCCTGGGAGGAAGATGCCAGAAATCTCAGAATGAACACGGATGGAGCTTCCTACTTACTTATGTTTCCTTTTAACCCATCAGGAAGCAAGTTGCCTTAGGCTTTTGATCGTGAGCAACAGTAGCATTTTAGATTTTGTGATTTCAGCAATTCTGCTAATTGAATGATAGCTGTTCTTAGATGAAACCTATAATGCAAACGTCAGGCTGAAACACACACAATTCTCCCACCCCAAAAAAGAAAAGGAAGGATCTCACAAATCATTGAATCGCTTCCCTCGTGGCCTTTTAATTCAGAAATTTAAGAACAAAAGAAACCTGTTAATTGTATCTGGACATGTTACATTGACTATCTTAACAAGAATTGAAATGCTGAAATTCAAATGCCAAGAAGCAAAGAAGGCAGTTGAGATCGACAGGAAAAACTGTCTTGACACGATTAAGCACCAGGTAATATTGGGTCTTGTCACAGCACTATTGTAGGAGAATGTTTGGTGCATTGTGTGTGCACATATGTATGTTATGTAAAGTAGCCTCAGCCTGTCTCCTTTCTGAAGCCAGGGAGTGTGAGCAGGTAAACAGCTCATAGCAACAGATGAAAGGCTGCTGAAGTTCAGACTCCCAGTTCAAAGGTTTCAGCAGTATGTGAAATGACAATCTCGGGTTATTTGTGTTTCCAAGCTCCCGTGCATTTGAATTCTTTGCTCATCCACGGAGGCTCCCCATTATCTTATTCCTGGTTGTGTTCATCAGCTGAGCTAGCTGGCTGGCTGCAGATGTATTTCATAAGGCAACTTTAGGAAAATTTATTTCCTCTGCCTCGTCATGGCCTGCCTCTGCCCAGGAGAAGACCAGAAATGTTTTGTTTTAATTGATGTTTCTAAATTACAGTGCCAGAAAGCGTGCATCCTGCTCGCTCCGTGCAAGTCTCCCGCTGCCTGGGCAGTGTGGGTCCTCGGTTCTATTTTTAAATCAAATTATGCTTGTGATAATATTGTCTTGAGCTTAAAGTTGCTGACATGGATATTGACAAAGGCTTAGCCAGTATTTTAATAAAAAAACAAAATACGGGAAATACTCTAGAGTTTCCAGGTGGATCATTAACAAGACGCCTTGGAGGGCTGAGACTGCCAGCCAGCACAGGGAATGCATCACAGTTCGTCATACAACTTAAACTTCTTTTGACATCTAGTTATGTCGAAATGTGACTGATCACCTAGGGGTCCAGGCTCCTGTGAGAGAAAAGTTCACTGACAGACAGCGAACGAAGCTGATCTTAAATGAGAATCAAGAGAAAGCAGCATTCCAGTGTCTGACAGTCTGCAGCTGCTACCTGGGTCTGCCTAACGAAGACAAGCCTGGTCTGCTGAACAGTTATATTAGCATCTGTATGCTTCTGTCTCATTATCACACATCTGCCCACCTTTATTCGAATGAAGCTTCTTCTGATCTGACAGCTCAGGCATTGTCAGTGAATAGATATTATGGGATCCGGGTACAGCAGCTTAGGGTGTTAGCTTTTATTTTCTAAAGACTGTTGTACGGTTTGACAGTATAATGCCGCGGAGGTAAAGGAGATAATTAACATATTGGGCAGTTTCTAAACAAAGCTGAGACAGTTACACCAGCAAAAGCGCTGCTGCTGGAGCAGTATTGCGTGCACTCCAGGAACATCAAAGGCTGGTGAGATCTGCCTTGGGAAAAGAGGAGGGGAACAGGTATGCCCCAGTTCCCCCACCGGTGAAAAGTTTTGGGGGGTTCGGCCCACGCCTGATGACTGTCAAACCTCTGAGGGGTCTGTCGCCTCTGTTCGGAGTCTCAGCTTGTTCTGGCAAAACAGCTCCCAGCTGTCTGAGAGCTGTCTGAGAAGATGTGAACAGGGCTGTGTGGAGAGGAGGAGGTTGTGGGTTTTGTTTTTTCTTTCTTGAATTTATTTTTACCCCACAGCACAAAGCTAAGCACTCGTGTGAGCTTCACAGAGTGCCTGTTTGGATGGAGATTTGAGCCTTCTGAGTTGGAGATCACATGTGGGATTTTCTGGAAATGCCAAAAAACGTATGACAGAGGTTTCATCCTTTGGCCGCTCAGGAAGAAAGAAAAGTTTTCTTGAAAGCAAACGTTTAATGGGGAAATAGCATTTTGAGCCCCCAATGTAGATGGACTGAGCTTTGATGGCTGAAGAAGGGGACGTTCATACTCTGCAGAGAAAAGAAGTACAGCACCCCAGCGTATTACTACACGATTTGCCTTTGGTTTTCACCAGGTGAAAACTGTCCACGTGTTGGACAGTGGTGGACTTGAATGGCACCTTGGTCCAGTGCTTCATGAATGTTTTAGCTATGAAGCACTTTAGCAAATAATGCCTTTGTAAGTTACCTTGCTGCTTTACATCAGTCAGGAAGAATTGTGAATGGGATGCACTGCAGCAAGAGCATCCCTGAAAATGCCTGCTGGAGCCCTGGTTTGTGTTTTAACTGGCCCACACGGTAACCTAGCTGCCCCTGCCCACAAGCAATGTGGTAACCAAAGCCCAAATCCTCATCTGGCTTGAATGAGCCCCTCGTTTGCAGCCAACACACTCTTTGCTGTTCTGTGGCAGTATGCAGATTTACCCTGCCAAGAAATTAGCCCGAAATTTCTAAGCTGAAGACTTTCCTCGTTTCATTCATGGCTTTCATTTCATCGCTTTTTTTTTCTTTGTTCTTGAGTGAGCACAGGGTTTCCACAAGCTAATGTCGGAATTACTGCTATTTTGCAACAACGTAATCAAAATCATTTCAGCATCCGTGCTGATAACGTGCCAATAGCTTATTCACTGCCCCAGCAGCCCCGCGCTCCCAATTGCAAAGTTTGAATACAAAATGAGATATTCATTTAAAAAAAAAAAAAAAGATAGAATCCGTTGTCATTCATTCTAAAAAGGCATTACAGACTGCCGACACCGTATGGAAAAATAGGAGATGTTGACCTTTTTATTATAGACTTTTCTGTACTGTTGCCCTCCTTTCAGACGCGCGCCCCCTCCGCAGCCTCGCACACGCGCGCGCGCACACGCACTCTTCAGCTGTATGTTATCTCAAATAATTACCCTGTGCTTCTGGCTGTCCCCAGTGACTTCTGCTGCTAAAAAAGCTACTCATTGTCGGTGAGTGAAGAGGGATTTCAAACCTGCTTCTTGTGGCCCAGCAACAGCTCTTAATTAACCACTCAGGTATTGAGCCGCCTCCTCACCCGGCTCCCATCCATATGGCAGGAACATGTCCGCAGCGATAATCACTGAAGGAAATAGCGTATCAAAAAAATGGGCTCGCTGAACAGAAAGCTTGCGCAAATTATTTTTAATGATTCTCCTCTAGCGAGCCGGATTATTTGTTATTTCAAGCGGGGCCGGGGCAGGGAGCTGGGGGGGGTGGGGAACATGCCTGTCCTTGACCTTCTCGCCCGGCCGGAGCCTGCACCTCGGCACGGCACAAAGCCAGCGCCTGGGGTACAGGGAGGCCCTTCAGGCAACAGGGAGGCTTCAGTTCCCTCTGATTTTGAGAAGCCTTTGTTTCTGGTGGGCGACACACTTTTTCATGGATGTGCACGCTTCCTGCCAGTGAGGTACCATAAAAATAAAACAAAACTTGCAGTCTTGACACAGACCCACCCTTTTTTCCTTTCCCCGTGGTTTATAGAAAGGAAAATAGCGATTTGAGTTTATAAATGTAATTAAAAATGAAGTTGCGTTTACGTTTTAAAACCTTGCGTATAGCAGCACACTGTGTCAAAAGATATTATGTATGATTTTACTTTGTGACAGAAACCATTACATTTAAAAATTCATTACAGCAAGGTTAGTTAGACACATGATGGATGCAGCTTTAATCCTGCCATATATTATTACAGTTAAAATGTAAATGATGAAAAATATTTTGTGCTTATCAGCGTTTATGTGGAAATGTGTTTTACAGTGATATATGGTGTTATATTTCTATTATTATGATGAGAAAGAATGAAATACAAAAAGACGAAGCATTTATTAAAACATGGTTACTTGTGATAAAATATTCTTGTTGTACATGACTTTAAACATATTTACCGAGGGCATTTGTCCAAAACAACTGTGAAATGTGTTTGCTATGCAAATCATTCTTTGTAATTTTTTTTCTCCTCTCTGTTATAGTGACTGTAGCTTTTTAATACCCTAATGTTAAACTCATGTAAATATATTTTTATTATTTTCCATTTCAGGCACGAGGGACTGGCTGTTTACACATATGCATGTATTTGGGTAGAAGGAGGGATACATAGAAAGACAGATAAAATAGGAGACTGATCCTAACAAAAATCCTTTTTCCTTTATGTTCCTTCTTGTTTCAGCTTCTCAAAGCCCAGTGTGGAGCAGAGGAGCTGAGCCCCTCACCTCTCACCCAGCGCAGCCTTTCAGCACGTGCCACTCCTTGAGCCTACGTGCGGTCCTGTTGACACCGCAGCGACTCAGCACCTTGCACACCTGAACATTTCAGTCTCACCATGCAACTGGAAGCAGACCTCCGCTCAGACTCCTTTTACAACCTCCTCTGTCACGTTTGGGTGGTGCATCACTGCGCAGGACACGGTGCTGGCAGGGAGCTCAGTGCTTTTCCTTTCCCCACGGAAGGTCAGTTTTTAATGGTGCTTGCACTTCAGATGAGCCCGGCCAAGAAAATCTGTGTGGCCTCCTCCTAATCTGAGGAGTAGGGAGTTTGGAGGTCAGGCTTATATGTTGCAAGTCCCCAGGCTAAGTATGTTTTTTAAGAATTTGTACTTCAGTAGTGACCCTCCAAGAAGGGTTTCTGGCATCAAGGGCCTGGTCTCTGCAGGCAGAATCCAGCGTAATCCTGCCCAGAACAATACAAAGGCGCAGAGGCCATTAAGTGACTCGCCCAGCATCCCACAGGAAGGCTGTGGCAGAAAAGAAAATAAAAACTTGAAGGCCCTGAAACTTAGGAATTTGGCTGCTAGATATGCATTCCCATGTGTGCTCTGGCTGCTGGATTTTCAGTGTATTTCAGGTTTTTCCTCTCCTGTGTTATCCCAGTATTCAGTCAGCCTCATCAGAAGGCATTGCCTTACCCTCCCTGCGTTACCCTCCCTGACGTGCTCTTGCTTCCACAGCGTTCCCACTATTTATCTTTGGGATGCACCTACTATGGGTTTGTACTGTTTGTATTGTTACTTTTTATGCAGTTTATGTTTAAGAAAATAGTAGTTTCACTAAACAAATACAGGTATGTTTGTCGTATTACTACTGTTAATTCCTCCAGTTTACACTGTCATGTCTTCAAGAGAATTAATTTAAATTTGACATAATGCATTAATCAGGCTGAGATTGCTTCTAGTTATATGCAGTTGAGCCCATCTTTAGCAGCTCAGTTACTGAAAAAAATCCCCTTAGTAGCTCAAAATATTTGTTTGTGATCAAGAGCATGCATGCCCTTCAGTCTGTAATGCCTTTCTTTTGATACGAACAGAAGCAGGAGACCTGGTGCTTGTAGTTCACCAAAGTGGCTATTTCCTTATAACCTTTCTCTTGTAACAATGTTTATTCAGTTATCAGGGAAGAAATATCATTTGTCCATGCAGCTATAATTACCCAATTTGTTGTATAAATTATTACTTTTTTTCTCATCTCACGTTGATGACAGAATCATTTAATAGACTTTCAGTTGCTCAAGCCTGAAAATTGGTTCCACATTCTCCCTTTTTTAGTTTTCCTCCCTAGGGTGAATGCAATGTGGTCTAAATGCAATTTCCAGCCCCCCCCCTCTTTTTTTTTTTAAACATCTGCTTGTATGAGGATGTTGTTGTGTACATTAGCGCTGTACAGTTTAGCACCCTTTAGGACTACCTTTGGCTCTCAGCTTCCTTGCTCCCTGGGCCAATCATAATATATCAGGAACCGTAGATATTTCCTATCTCAGCACTCTCCATAACTCTTTTGCTCAGCTGTCTGAAGCTGTTTTCTTTAGGAAGTCCAAAGCGAGGGGGCCTGGTTGACCTGGCATGAGTCCTATTTATAAGAATAAACCCTCTTCCCTGTACACCTTTGGAGCTTTGTCATGTAGGGGTCACATCCGTTTAAATTAATAGCTAGAGCGCCCATGACGGAACATGGCCACGTAACCTTTATTGTCCCGTTCTACCCTTTTGTTTGAAGTTATAAAACCTACTCAGCTGATTTTCTTCAAAGCTGAGGTTACAGGATCTGCAACCGTGCCTCTGCCACATAATTAATTAGGAAGGAAAAAACAGCTATTGTCATGTATAGAGTATTTTTGCAACGTGTTTATTTGTTTATTTAAAGCCAGCATTTGTTTTTAAATTTTTGCTCTCCCGCTGTCCTTGCTGAAATAAATGCCAGTCAGGCTTGTTTGCTTAGCATAGGAGTTCCTGTGTGGTGCTGGGAAGAAATGATGTATGGAGCAGCCATCTCATTTCCAGCCTGCGATCTCTGGGCTTGGCTTAGAAGTAATGCCACTTCTGCCTCTGTGGCGCTGGAGATGCCGGAGTTATGATCTTCCCACTCATGAGTCAACCTGGCTCCCTACGTAATGTATTTATTTATTTATTTTTAAGCCTAAGAATATTTGCTGAAAGCAGGATTATCGCTTTGTAGACCACCAGCAGCTGTTGAAAAGCAGGGCATAAAAGTTTGTTTATGTCTTTAATAACCCACTTAATGATGGAGCAAGCACATTATTCATAATAAAATAGCCTGGCATAATCTTGCTTCAGTGTGTGGTGTGAGGGAATTAAGAAACATCTGCTATGCCATAAAATAACATTGTATATACTATGTACATTAAAAACATGTGTATACACATATGTATATTATATACATATATTTTAAATGTCTCAGTAGAATTCAAGTCTTTTTAATTACATTTAAAAGCAGTGAAATGGTTGGTTAAATGATGTTTTTTTACTTCTGAATCTGTTTTACTTAGGGTTTGTGGAGATGGCTGGTTACAAGGGCAAGGGACAGAACCTAGCATCAGGGTATAGTTGAAGACAAAGGCAAATTTTCAAACCTTGAAATTGGGGTTCAATTTCTATTTTTAGCCTTCAAATAAATGACCTAATTTTTTGAAGTACAAAGCATTCTTGGGATCTTGACTTGATGAGTGTTGGTTGCTCAGCAACTCTGAAAATCAGGTCAGTATCTCAGTGCCTAAATGCAGATTTTATTTACAACACCAGCAACTGAATTTGTGGCTTTTATCGATACCAATTATTTGCATTACTCCTGTGCTTAGTGGGAGACCCAGCCATGCTTGTGCTGAACACACAAGGAGAGTGGCTGCCTCTACCCTGAAAAAGTTAGGGTCAAAAGAGACAAAATGCTGTTCATCCCCACTCCGCAGTCAGGACGCTGTAGGCAGCAGGGGGAACTCGCTTTGCCTTGGCAGTGGCTGAGCGGTGTGGCTCCCAACCAGCACGGCATGTAAACATGTCTTTAAATTTAGGCGTGTGAGATGGAAGTGGAACTACTTGCATCTTAAAATTAAATACATGTTTCACTAGATCAGGCCAGATGGTTTTACATGCTCAAAAGTGACATTTACAAGGTCACATAGGAAGTGTTTGACAGAGCCAGGAACTGAAACCAGATCTCCCAAGTGCCAACCCAGTGCCTTAATTTTGCTTGCATCCTTTTTTTTTTTTTTTTTCTGATGGCATGTTTCTCCTCAGTGCAAACAACGAAAAAATGAATCCAGTAATGACACAATTGAGTTGTTGTTTTTATTTAGAGGGGCTGAGAACTCAAGTGCCACTGTTGGAAAGATTAGCACTTTCATCTGTTCAGCAAGGCATATATTTTTATAGACTTTTTAAAATTTTGCCTCTTCTATCTTACGAGAATGGAAGCAATCTGTTTTCATTTTGTGGGTGGCCCACCAAGTGAAAAAAAGTTATAAGTTAATAAAATTTCTATGCAGATTTATGTGAACTGGATGAACTCTCCCAGTATCTGAATGTTAATCTGTTGGAAAATAGTTGCTGTGGTACTGGAACAGCTCAACGTCATACAGCAGGGCACTCTCACAGCAGCGCTCTCATTGATGTTTTCCCCACAAATGCCAAAATAAACACGAGAAACTACTGTGGGGAAAAAACAGTGAGCTACTGGAAAGGCAACTGTGATGTATGTAAGGCAGTTTCCTTAGATTCGCCTAAATCTCTGCTTGCACTAATGTGTATGTTTTCCTTGGTAGACCTATCCTTGCAAATTATCTTGGATGCATTTGATGTAGCCTGTCTTACTTTGCTGGCTCTATTCTTGGCATACACTTATGCTCTTTGCAGGCTCCCACTCTGCCTCAGGTTTTAATGAGTCTTCGGCCTCCCTATCCTGCTCCAACTCAAATCCAGACTATGAGAAGACTGCTGTAGGGGAAACGCTGGATTTTTCCCTGTTGACATTCTCTGGGCCAAGGTCTTACCTGGTGCATGAAGAGGGAGGAAGCAACAGCCTCACCTTCTCACAGGACTCTCTATTGTGCCAGCATACTACCTAAAGGTAAAATATGAGCGTAGGGCTGGGGTAGGTGTTGCATAGTCACCTCTTGTCTTGCCTAGCCAGCCTCCGTTTTTCACCAGCTATGCTGTTCTAAGGACTTCTGTGGGTAGAGTTTGTGCATCTGTGACCAGTTTACAAAAATAGTTTAAAAATGCTGTAACTGAAGAAAATATATATATTTTTAAATGTGCCCACTTGATGGCAAGGATGAGGGTTTAGTGGTTGAGGACGTAATCACAGACAGTGGACCAGCAACAAATATTAAGGAGGCACTGGTGGCTCAGTCTCCCTCAGCTGCGGGGTTCCTGGGCACGGCTCAGCCCATGCAGCCTGTAGATGCTTTGGTATGGAGAGTTTTTAGCTAAAGCAATGCCCAGAGAAATGCATGCCTCTCTGTCTTGCTGTGAGTCCGTACTGTGCTTAGCACAAGTAGGTCCTCACCTGGGTCCTGCTGAAGGTGCCCAATACAGCTGTGTCCATCACGCAGGGCTTCTCAAATGTTGAGAAAATCATTTTTTCCTGGATTTTTTAAAAATCCGATTCTGAGCTTAAACTTTTAATAGAGATTTTTGTCTTGATGCAGCGCTATTTCTTGATTACTTGGTATCAAACACAGAAATTGGAGTTTAGAATTTTTCCATGGAAAACATCTTCTAGCTTGTTTGGCTGGCTCCCGCTGCAGTACCAACCCACTGGCTCAGTATGAACTTAAAGGTTCCTTGCAAAAAAAACTCTGCGCTAAGCAGCATAGCACAGGTCACTTCCAAGGTATGCTTAACATCAGGACAACATGCATCTTCCCATATCAGAAAAGCAGGAACAGGATCTGTTAATAAGGCATATATCAGTGCTTTTATTTTTGAATCATTGCCTTTTTTTAAAAATTGATATAAGATTGACTGTTTGAGGATGAGACCAAATGTCCTCTCCAGAAAGGATATTTTTCTTTCTCAAGCAGGAGCAGACTCTTAGGAAAGAGACCACAGTAGGACACCTATGTACCACTGCCCCCATACCATAGCTTCCCAGCTTTCTCCCTTCAGCAGCTCTCATTAGCTGAGCCAGAGCTGGTATCTTGCTTTGGTTTTTGTAGCCCTTGATAAATGTTTTCTTTTCATCCATTACCTCACGTTATCACTTTTTTAAGGCCATGGACATTTTTAGTATCCACAACATTCTGGGGCATTAAGTCCCACAGTTTCTCTGTGTTGTGTGAACGTGCACTAGGAGATTTTAAATTCTTGTTCTCAACAATTTTTTCCGTCATCTTATAAACCTTTTTTGTACCCACTTTTCACCCTCTGCACTTTCCTCAGGCTGTAAAATAATCCAGTATTTAGATTAAGATAAGGGATATGGGACTGGGACAAAGCTATCAGCATCTCCCCAGATTCCCCAAGTGGCTGCATAAATTCAGAGTAGGGCCATGGGGTGACAGTGTCCTGTCTCTTCCCTTCTTTTGCAGGGGGTCTGCCCCCCACTGTGTGGTAGACTGGGTTGAAGAAACTTTAAATATTGGACAGGGAAATTCTTAGGAATAAAATCAACATCTAAATCTGTCAGACAAGAGATGGAATTGCAAGCTTTAACAGTATTAATACACTTGTTTCTTATGTAGCCCTAGCTGGTTCCTTGGGGTTTTAGGGGTTTTCTTGGTTTGTGCATACTGGCACTTACTGGGAGAACTGGAAAGCAAGGACCCGCATAAACACCCATCACAACTTATTACAGAGGGTAAACAGCCAATGTTATTAGTAGATGAGCAGGAAAGGTAGATCAATATAAAGAAATACTGCTCTCATTCACTATTCCCTTTGTCACTGCCAGGCCTCAGAATTTTTCAGTTCATTGATGTCAGGAAGGATTTACTTGCCTGCACAAGAAGCTGGTGCCAGATTATTCCCAGGCTGCAGCAGATCCTGATCAGCATGTAAGCTGGCTTGGGCAGCTGCATAAGAAAATAAAATTTAAGATCTCAGCAACTTAAAATACTGCTGGAGTTCATAACGTCCACATTGGTATCAGGCAACTTGGCAACAAAAGTGGCCAAAACACATCTCCTCTTGCTGTAAGGCTTAGCGAATATATCAGGTGGGTTGGACAGAGGGCCTGTAATGTTTTCATTAGCTGAGTGAGTACCTAGCTCAAGCCAAGACTGTGAAGGCTTCTGGAAACATTTTATTCACAGGGGGCAGCTCAGGGGTTAAACTATGTTTAGCATATTCACTTCCCTACTAACGTGACATTATTTCATGTGCAGAGCTGCTTCCTCTCGAACAGCACCAGGAGCTTATCCTTACATACCCTAATGGTCTCATGCCTTCAGCAAGCTGTGGCTTACACCCTGCATACCTCCTCATCACTGTTATCACCAATGGTTTCCTCAATGGAAATAATCATGCACATTACAGCAGTTGCCAAAACCCTCTGGCACCAGAAGCACTCTTGGAATGAGAGCCTGAAGGCATGCGAGGGCCTGAGCAGCTGTAGCTGCGGTGAGGTAGGTCAGCAATCTGGGTCTGAGCAGTGCAACACAGGCAAAGATGCAAGAGAAGAGCTACACATTGCTTTGGTGTTTAATAGCAACCAGAGTTAGGGGGTCTGAATCCTCCAGGGCCTCAGCCAGGTTCAGCTGTGTGTCTAGATCCTCTGTTGGGGCCTATTTATACACATGTGAGTGCTGGTGTCCAGGTACGCTGATCTGAGCCCTTTTTAGGAGCTACCCACAATTAAAGGCACAAGCAGAGATAGTTAAAAATATTTTGTTCTCATCAGTGATACGATATCACCTTTTCCTCATAGAAAAAGGTGCAGCACCTTAGTCTGAGTTGTAGACAAAGTCCAAGTGCAACAACGCGGCACATCCACATGTCCTTTCACATACTTTGCACCCATGCAGCACTCCCTGCTCTCACAAAGCCCGGCAGAAATGTTCCTAAAGGCTCTGGCAGGCAGGCATGAGCTCTTCTTATTGCTGGGGCTGCGGCTCTTCTCACGTGGGCACCCATGAACCTAGTTCTCGGGATGGCAGTGAGCTGCTCCCCCCTGGCTGTGCTGCAGGTCTGCCTTTCTGCCCCCTGTCCCCAGCTGGGCCAGTGCTATCCTAGCACAAGCCCAGCTGCACGGTGTGAGAAGTGAGATTTCAGTTGTGTCCGCGGTTTCATAATGAAACCTGAATGTTTGCCTGTGCGACTTTGCTGCCTGTGGTTTCACGTTCACGTGCCCACACAAAAAATCCATCGTGCGGTCCCATTGCTGCGTTTGCCTGCCTTCACAGACACTGCAAAGGTTTTGCATCAATTCAAATATTTCTATGAAAAAAAATGTGAATGTTCACACATTTTAATTTTAAATATGACTGAAAATATTCTGAGAGCCTTCATACATTTAAACATATTTAGTGAGTTAAAAACAAACAAAAACTATATCCATTACTTTCTGCAGTTAAGTCATGTAACTTGACTGCCTGACACAGTATCAGCAGTATGAGGTCTTTTACGGGTCACAGCTGAGCTGGATTTTACGCCTAAGAATTTCCCCATTTTGGACCAGAAGTAGAAAATTCTTCTGGGCTACACCCATGAACACAAGTCTGAAAAAAAAAGAATGTGAAACACAGATGGAGAGCCCCAAAAGAGCCTGATTGTCCCTTCAGATGAAGCAGAAGGAAAGTAAAATCACATCCCCGTCCCCTTGGGCCTCCCATCCCTCCCCAAGAGCAGCGCAAAGCAGGGAGACCCTTGGGGGAAGCCAGGGAGCTGTCGAGAAGCCCAGGCACGCACCGGCGGGCACCCAGACCCCTGCAGACAGGGACACAGGGCTCGTCCCCACGGGGCTTGGAGCGGAGTGGCCTTGCAGAAGACAGCCTAACTCCAGGTCGGCACCCAAAAACACTCCACAGCCTCCAAACCCTCCTGGTGTTCCCAGCACACACAGACGGGCAAGTTAATTGTCAGCGTGCCACTGCCTGCTCCCTGTGTGGTCCTGAGGAGGGAGGCATCCTGGTGGCTGCCAAGAATGAGGAAAACTGGTGTGTTTTTGTTTTGTTTCCTTTTAAATAAACTTGCAGTCCTTAATTTGGCAGGCTGGAGTCCGGGCTCGACAGCCCAATGAGTAATGAGGTGCAAGGGAAGACAGGATGTAGAATTAGGAGGTCAGGGCTGAAGGTTGCCCCAAATTTAATCTTTTCCTCACCTCTCCTCCTTCTCCTCCATGTGCCATCACTCTGAGACACGCAGGACAGGCACATGCTCGCCAGAGGTGGTGAGGGTCCACGGTGCAGTGTCCCACTGGTCCCAGCAGGGCCAGTGTGGGAGCCCTGCAGGTCTGGGCACAGGCTCTGCCCTGAGCACCCTGCAGCACCTCTGCTCTCATCCTGCACTTTGGAGAGGTGTTACTGTATCCCAGTACTCATTTTAAATCAAGCCCCTTACTCCCTTTTCACCCAGCTCTTCCGTCTCCCCACAATTTCATTTATTTTTACTTACTTCTGCAGGAGCTTAACTCATTTCTGTGATGGTGGTTTCATCCTGGCTCGGTCCAGCCCCACTAATGCCCATCTGCCAGGATTATTGATTCCTCCCTTCTGTAACTCTGTCGAGCAAGACAGTTCTCTGTCCTTCGTGCTTTCTGTGAAACCATTTCCAGGAGGTCAGTATTTTGTATCAAAGGTATGTGTTTAGCAAGTAAGAGTACTGTCATCCAGAAGCAATTTCTGAATGCTGTAATATAAGGCTCCTTGGTTTCCTGTCCCATAAAAAAAAACAGAGTTTGGCAAATATATATATATATGTGTGTGTGTGTTTATTTTTTGTTTGCTTCAGTTGCCTGAAGTAAAAAAGTTCCATTTGTCTTCACCTGAAATGGAGCAGAAATTAGGAAACATTTTCCCTTAGGAGAACATCTTTTAATGTGGTCTAGATAAAAAAAGTTCAAAACAGAAAAAGCTCTGCATTCTGCATACAGGTGTATTCATGCATATCTGCAGATACCTTTATGGGTTGATAGATAGTTATAAATATTGAGTCATTCTGTAAGCAGCAATCTCCCTTCAAAAAAAAAAAGTCAAAATACTCAAGTCAACACCTTCTTCTAATGTATAGACACTTGCCCATCTCCTTCTGGTTTCCCATGCCAGCCAAAGGCAGCTGGTCAGGCCGCTACTTTTCTTTACTTGCAAACTGTATTTTTGTTGTTTTACTAGTCACTAGAAAAACATGACACTGAGCCCCAAATTTTTATTTTATTTAATGTTAATTTGTTACAAATTTGTTTTTCCAATTTCTCTCTTTTGGTTCGATGCACACTGAGTAAAGCTAGTGAGCAAGTTTGGCATCATTATGCCATGCTGTATTTACACTGCTAGGATGACCAGAACTGTAGCACAGCAGCACAGAGATTATCAGTGCACCAGAGATGGCCCCAAACCCAGGCTTAGCCTTTGGGTTGGTTTGTTGGTTTCTCTGCGTTGTTGCCCCAAACCTGAGCTCTCACTTCTTACCTGCTGAGCCCTCAAGCTCCAGGCTCCAGAGCACCCCGTGCCACAACCCCACACTGACTTAACATGGGCAAGTACTGAACATGGCTGGAAGAAGCCCTTTAAAGAGCAGGATAAGCCCCTGCTGGAGCATGCAGAGCTTGTGAGCTGATGCCTTCAGCATGCCAGGCACTGTGCTGGACCTGGTGCCTTGCACCCACCTCATGCACACTGCTGCCACCGCAGCCCGGTGGCTCTGCTGGGTGTCCCAGGGAGGGGCAGAGTCCCCAGCCCTCCCCTCCCAACCTGCCCAGGGTCTGCTTGTGCCAGCAGCTCATCGCAGGACCTTCCACTGGTTTCCAGATAGAGCAGTTCAGGAAGCATGAGGGCAATCACGTTCCCCCAGCGGCTCTGATGACATTCAGCGTTGCCTTGCTGAGCTCATCGCTGCTTTGGTACCTATCAGTAAACATTAATTTCCTCCCCATACCTTTTCCAGTCTTTCAGCCTAGCTCAAACCGGACTCTAGCATGAGAAAACAAGACTTATTACCGCATGCTGAAGGTAATAAATAATTTTTTTTCTGCTGCATGCATTATTGGCAAAGTTCGTGACCATGGCTGAATTACAGCCATGCATGTACTCCACATGCATTTATTCATCATCTAAATTATTTTTGGCAGCAAACAACAGAGTGTGCTGATTAAAATTTAAGAGTTATCTTAACGAGTTGAAGATTCCTTCACCAGCTCACCTTGGCTCAGGTGGCCCCCCGGTTGCCAACAGCCTTTAACATGCATCAAGGGACAGAATGTGACCAGCAAATGAAGGCATTCCCGGGGGGGCCATCAGTGGCTCTTCTGTGCCCTCCTCCTCCAAGGATGACCAGATAGCAGGTCAGTGGCACCAGTGTCAGCAGGAAGAAACAAGTACAGGCCATTTTTTGGAGTTTTGTGCTAAGGTAGGACAGTGATGAAGTCAGTACTTTAGCAGTGTTTAAATCCCTTTGGCTCAATGCCGCTGCAACTTAACCACATGCTTAAGAGCAGTTTTGGACAGAAGTGCTTTCATGTTCCATAGCTCTGAGAGCAGTGGGAACAACTCTGCCTTTTCAGGTGGGCAGTTAGAAAGTAAAGTACTTGGAAGGATACCTGGAAGGCAAACAAGAGCAGCTCTGCATTTTTAAAGCAGTGCTTTGAACGAGGGACAAGTGTAAAAGTTTAATTAGAGGTTTTCCCTGACAGGGAAACAACTCTCTCGTCCGTGTCTGCATGTGTGTTGTC
>NC_066373.1:15750974-15878474 GCF_013377495.2 Cygnus atratus
CATGGCTCTGCATAGGTCAACAACCAAGGTTATCTGTATTCAATTACTGGTATCTGCAAACTTGCATACTGTCAGCTGATCATAGACTAAATGAAAACTTATCATGCACAGAGGCAGCAAATACATTTATTTGAAGCAGGCATCATATTAGTTCACTGGTTTGACTGTGGTTAAGGAAAAAAAGGGGTTATCAGTCTTTTGGGAAATTCCTTCAAATATAACCTGCAGCAAATATCTAAAATTGGGGATTATCTATGTTATAAATCTTTGTTCAAAAAGTAGAAAAGGAACAGCAATTGCTCTGTAGCCCTCTAAGACGATAAATTACATTATTTAACAATAGATAAACTTAGGGCACCTTTCCTGTGGTGCAGCCCTATTGTGAATTAAGCTTTAATCTGCTTCACCTTAACATCTGTTCGGTGGAACCAAAGATCTGGCTGTACTGGACACAGACAATAATTTGTTTGTTAACCGCTTCTCCGGAACAATATATCATTTCAGAAAACAAAGCCTACCAACACGACGCATATTTATCTGTTTCCTCTATCTGTGTTCCTTTTTCCATAAGTGCAAGTTCAGGCTTTTGAACTGTTTTCCTAGCGATAATTTGTGATGCTGTTAGATTCATAACCCTGGAAAAATAGATTTTTTTTTCAACATTTTTTTTTCATCTTTGACCAACAGATGTTCTGTTCAAAACCTGAAAGTACTCATGAGGTACGTACTAGCAAATTATAATTGTTAACGCCCCTATGGAAGGAAAATGTCAATAAATATTTGCTATCACTAGCCTGTTTGGAAACAAAGGCATTTGCTTCACAGAAGTTCACATGCTAGACCTTTCTATGCACCTTTTCCAACAGTCCATTCAATTAGACATTTAACATTTTGTTTTCTTTTTATTCAGAAGAGGAAGTGAAAAATAACCTCACAGAAACAAAAATAAAACATAAAAGCTGCGGGCATCCTGTAATCCATTGTAAAATAGCACTTCAACTCATTTCAGTGATACAAAGGTGACCACAGAACCAAGCTCTGATCCAGCTCCAGCATTCCACCACTGCACACCAACGTTGCAATCAAGGGGGAAAAAAAAAAACAAAACATCTGGAAGTGTGATGCAGAGAAATGCCCCAATATCTGGCTGCTAATGAGTACTACCCACCACAATGGATGATTTCCCGTGGCCAAATGAATGTTAAAACCACATGTACCTCCAAGTCTCCTCCTCTAGTGAGCGATATGGCGTTTGCTTGGGTCATGTTTCCCATTCATGTTGTTAAAGTCTAGACTCATCCCTCCACTGGCGGGGAGGTAAAACTTCTTTCTTTCTACATGCTTGAAAAAAGAAAATTACGGTAATTTTCAGACACAGGGCTGCGAGCTCCTGTAGGCATGCAGACCTGTTCTGCAGAACTACCAGAAAGCCAAAGCAGTGAGCGAAAAGCTCTAAACCATCCTTGCATTGTGCTATGTTGTATTGTTTGGTGTTGCATTGTGCTCCCTTCCCTTCCCTTCCCTTCCCTTCCCTTCCCTTCCCTTCCCTTCCCTTCCCTTCCCTTCCCTTCCCTTCCCTTCCCTTCCCTTCCCTTCCCTTCCCTTCCCTTCCCTTCCCTTCCCTTCCCTTCCCTTCCTTTCCCTTCGCTTTTCGCCTCATTTTATCACCGGGTGTGTCTGAACCCCTTATAGTGCTACGCTAAAGACTAGGACTAATGTATAACACATGCTGTGATGATTTGGGGAATCAGTCTCTGCACCACTAAAATGAATTCCATTTTATAGTACAGACTGCACTGCATCTGTTTCAGACAGCCAACTCCATATGGGCTGGAGCTTCCTGGCCATCTTCATCGCGTTTTGTCCTCCCATTGAGGCAATGATCATAGGAGTTGCAGGATGTGTCCTTTTACCTTTTTACAGGGCTAGTAGTGGAGTATCACTAAAATGGGAAAATCAGCCATGCAAATGAGACAGAGAAATGGCTGCCACCCAAGGCAGAGGAATTTTTCCAAGTCCGAACCCTAAGCAGGCAGCAAGTTAGTGACTGTTTGTTTTGTGGATTCATTTGAGGAGCTGATGAAGCTGATAAGAGGGCACCTGAGGTATTTCACAAATCCAGAGACCATAAGGATCCATGCTTCTGAGAAGTCACAGGCAGGAATTTGGGTCTAGGCGAAGAATTGTGACCTACTTAGAAGACTGACTTAAGCCCCAAATAATGCTCTTGCTCAAGCCCGAATTACAAGCAGCTGAAGAAAGATGAGCTTTCGCACTTGCGCTCCAGCCAAGTTTGCCCACATCTAATGAGGAGAAGTAGGACTCGGTGCCATTTTGTATTCCCATGATGTGGTGCAGATGGAGGCTCGGCACACGCTGCCTCTGCCTCCCCTTGCAAAGCCCAGAGCTGGAAAGCATCAGGTTGGAGAGCGGAGGAGGCAGCGGCGGCTGCAAGAAGCTGCCTTCCCAATGGGACTGCGGCCGGCAGCAGCTCTGGTGCACCGAAGGTGGACCAAACTAGAGGAAAATATTAAAAGCCCCATGGCCAGAAGCCTGAGGAATTAGAGCAGCAGCCACCCATGGAGGGAGGAGAAATGCTAAGCTGTGACACCTCAAGTTAAACAGCCTCGTTACGGTAAGCTTCCCGGGGGCAAGGAGGATGGCGAAAATGCATGGCTGGTTTCAGCCCTGGGCTGGGCGCCTGCACGCAGCTGCTTGGGCCAAGGAACCATGGAAAAAAAAGTGAGCCCAAACTAAAAGATGCTGTGAGTCAGCCTTCTGATGAAAGGCAGGAACGTGATGCTGGGCTGGCAACTGTGGTATTGCTGTGGGAATACAATTAAAAAAAAAAAAAAAGAAAGAAAAAAAAGGCCTCGGGGAAAGGGAATGCAATTGATGGGAGAAACAGCAAAACAGGCTGGCAGGACGTGCTCACTGGGGGTGCTTCGGACTGCTGGGTGGAGATACCGCTGGGTGTGAGGATCCCAAAGACATTCCCCCATCATCGTGTGCTGGGGGTGCCCACGGTTCGTGGCACTCCCTGCCCATCGGGTCGGGGCTGCCCAGCGCACCTCATGGCGTGGCAGCCTCAGGGAGGCAGGGCTGAGGGCAGCGAGGGCTGGCCTCCTGCATGGAGGCTGGCCTGCAGTCTGCAGTACCAGAGACATAACGTGTGTGCCCATTATGGATGTGTGAAGTACAAAGCATTACCTAAGCTCCAGGCCTTCTCTCTGGATGACTCTGGGATTGACCAGCTTCTCAGCACTGCTCAAAAATTAAAAAATGAATGTGGAAGATCTCTACGCCTCTCTCCTCCCCTGTGAGGCCGCTGGTACCACCAGGCTCGCTGCTCCATGGTGGCAGCAGTGGGGAAAGCTGCTCCCAACGCCCCTGCTTTCTGTGCCATGGTGCTCCTTCCTCGGAGGGCAGTCCAACCCCAGGCACTGGCTTTGTTCTCCTCTACAAGGCTTTGTTTAGCAGGAGAGGTGTTTTCGACATGAAGGGCCTGATATCCAAATACACCTTTTTTACTTGGCCTCAATAGCACTGGAAATCCATACTGGGTAACAGGAAAAGTCCAAGAGGCGGCTGTTATCAGAAAACAGTTTCTGGAAAAAATTAAAGTTCTCTTGAGGCATGTAGAAAAATTCCAGGACACTGTATTATTATTGTTGTTATTATTACCCTTGATCTTTTGGAAGGTGGAGAGGGAGCGCATGCAGTTTTAAAGAAAGAAGACAGGACATCTGCAGCCTTTAAAAAGCAAAGCACGAAGGCTGTTGGGCTCTGCTTACAACATTTTTAATTATCTTCCTTATGTTTCCCAAATAAAAACACATCACATTGAGCCTCACCCAATAAAGCTATGTGGGTAAATACAATACCCATTGTCTAATCAATATCATATTGCTCATGGCTTTAGCTCGTTCAATATCTGAGATCACTGCCTCCCGACTCGCACCTAAGGATGCCAATATCTGCTTAATGTTGGACAAACTGCAGTTGTCATTCCCTGTAACGGCATTCTTTAATCTCATTAATAACCCACAGATACTAAAATACAGCTTCAACTGAGCTGGCTGGAGTGTGCCAGATTTCCAGCATGTGGTTTGAGCTCTGGGGGGTGACGTGAGGTGGGTTAAAGAGCCCTGGCCCTGCCGAGGCTGCAGCCCCCTATCCATGGCTGCTGCACTCAGGCAGGGCATAAATTGCAAAAAAAAAAAAAAAAGTGAGAGAAGCAGTCAGGTGTAGAGTATTAGAAGCGCGGTACCACTATTAGGAAAGAGCACATGATGGATAGCCTCTTCTTACTTTTCCCCAAAAAAAAGTCATCCTGGGATTTAAAAGGAGGTGCATCAGGCAACGCAGCTTCTGCATTGGAACCACATGGCCAACGAAATGAAATGGTGAGAGCCACTCCTCCAAGACCTGTCCTGAGAGGGCATCCACAGGCACTGCGGCCGCCCGGCAGCAGCGATCCCGGTGCTCAGGCGGGCTGTCTCCGTGTCAGCGCCCAGGCCTGGGCTCTGGGGAGTTCAGCATGGATCATGAAATAAAAACAGCTGCAAGGGAAACTCATATGACTAGGATAGGTGCCATATAGCAATTAACAGCCAGAAGTTTTGATCTGGAAAATCACATTTATTTTAATTGCTTCGCTGTTGTATTCATAAGGAATTTGGCTCATTTTAGTGTTTTCCTTATTAGATATACTATTTAACTTTGGAACAATGTTGTCATTAGTTCCATTGTTCCAGATTTTTCATCGCAGGGAAATGAATGATAGAGATGTGTTTTGCAAGGAAGATTGTTTATAAATATTTATTGCAGTCTTAACTGATATTGGTATAATCCATCCTAATTTTTCTAGCACAAATTCACCAGTTGTTTAACTGAGCAGCAGGTTTCTTAACCTCCGCGTTCGCCAGTGATTTGAACGTGTGCGATCCCTTATCAAACGAGCAGACCACGAGAGGAACGCGTCCGTTTCGTGATGATTTCCTTTGCATGGCCTGAGTCTTCAGCAGGCTGCCTAAGGAAGATGTGTCTGTGTCTGTGTGTGTGTGTGCGCACACGCACGCCTGACTGCACTCCCCTCTGCCGCTTGTTTATCTCCTGCAGGCCAAACCCTGCCTTCAAAGCCCCCCGCCGCTCCCCGGCCTCGGCGTGGGCAGGATTGGGCCGCAGGCGCGTGCACGTGCGGGCAGCGAGTGGGGCCGAGCACCTCGGGCCTGCGGTGTGCGAGCGGGGCCTGGCGCACGGCAGCGAGCCGGGAGAGGCGCACGGCTGCACCCCGCCGCGGTGCCATAAAATATGCATAGACCCTTCTGCTGGAAATGAGGCTGCTTAATTGAAAGGAATCGGGAGGTGAAAAATGGAATTTGGCACTTCTGCTCCACTCCACCATTTGGTGCTTGTTGTGGGACTCCAGCGAAAGGGAGCTATCACTACGGGCATAATTTACTTGATTTTAAGGATCTGTATGAATTCTGGCGACATACCAAGTAGCCATTAGCTATGAGGAGTGTTTCCCGATGCTCATTTGTTTTCCATGTGTGAATTTTCTCTTGTCCAAACTTTCTTTAGAAAAAAAAAAAGTATTTTTTTCTTCATCAATTCCATGTGGAAAATACAACAAAAATCCAGATAATAAATTATTCAAGAAACACAACAGATTTTTTTTTTTAATGGAAAAATACTAGTTCTGGAATCAAACTGTCAGCTTGCTTTGATTTTGATATTTTTAAGTTAAGTGTTATAAAATGATATGGCTGTTCACATGCTCAAGGATAGTCTTTCTGGGCAAATTATCCTAAATAGGGTAAATCAATAGCAAAGTAGACAGTCTTTTAATGCTATTACTATTAGGAAAATACCATTAATATGACACATATGCAGGATGCTATTACATCAGTAGGCTGCAGTTACTTACTCAGTACACAGGAGCGGTGCTGCGGATCAGAGCAGAGATGCTGGGCCTTTCACACATGTAACATGGCTTAGTCTTGAGGTCAAAAATCTGTTAATGCAATTTTCTGTATGAGAACAAGAATTTAAAATCCATGTGGTTTTAATGACATGTTCCAAGATGGGGGGGGGACTTTGTTTTTATTGTGTTTTTTTTTTTTGTCCTGCTCACACTGAATGTGAACTTCTTTGAAATGTGTACCTGTGTCAGACAGAGTAATTTGCAAAATGAGACAAAGAAACAACAACAACAAAAAAGTTCTCCATCTATTTACATGAAAAAAAGATTGATTTTTGTTATGTTTCAGATTATACAGATCATTATTGGTAATTTGCATTTATTTATTGAAGCATTACATAATAAACCAAAACCATGTGTCAAAACGTACCACTCACAAAATAAGTGCACTGAGATAAAGGGGCTTCAGCGACTTAGAAATCAATGCGCCACTTAAATAAGACATTTAAAAAGGGTGCCTGACTTTAAAAAGAGAGTGTTTCCATTTCAAGCAATTAATATGTTTTAGTTTCTTCATTTTTGTGGTCTCGTAGCACAACTTATAGCTAAAGAGCTGTGTTGAACATGCATATTTTGGCCCGAGCTCTTGTTTGTGTCTATTTAACAGCTACTCACAGCTGTCTCTGCTTTAAACATATCAGGATAAAATTTCATCACAAAGCCCCATTGATAAAAAAAAAAAAAAAAAAAAAAAAAGGAAAAATGGATCCAGGAGAACTGTCTGAGGGTCTGAGGGCACTGGGTGTGTTCGCACTAGCACCTATCTCATTAGACCTATAAAACGTCAGCAGCATGTTGCAGGCAAAGTGCAAGTCCCTTGTGCTGCGAACCCCGGTGCTGCACCTGAGCAGTGTCTCTGGTACCTGCAGGACGCTGACTTGGACGTGACAGGCCTGCCAAAAAGCTCTGCTGATTGTGCCGCTTTTTCATGTACGCATTCTCTAACTGTATTTTAAATACTTTAATTTGAGGCTCTCCCGTGACCTCTCTGGCATCCTGGCCAGATGTGGGCCCCAGCCAGTTCCCTCCTGTGTGCCAGCCTCCAGTGGCTCTCCATCGCGGCCCGGCAGGCTCCTGCAGCAGGCAGGGCTCACCACTACTCGCCTTGCGCCTCTCACCATCTCTTTGTTGTCCACTCCACTGCCGGCTGCTCTGCTCAGGTGGGGCCTGAGCCGTGGTACTGCCACAGGCCCCTCAGTGCTGTGGTGAGCCACTCTTGCCATCAGCATGCTGCCAGCTTCCCAGGGATGTCCTGCCTTGACAGCCAGGACAACTGACCAGCAGCCAGCGTGGCTTCACATTAGACCTCGCAGGTTTCATTTTAAAATAGAGAGGCTGTTGCAGCTCCCAAATACTGAGTGGGCACAGAGGCATTTCCACCCCAGCACTCCCCCAATTGGAGCCTTCATCTTCGCTGTAGCATCAGTGGAAGGGATGCAGGCAGTGGTCAGATACACTGGCAGATACATAGATAGGGGTATACATGGCTATACACACACATATACATCTTTATATACAGGTATGTGGACATGTCATATGACACACACACACACATTTGTCAGTATATAGCTCTAGCTCCTTCTATATGGATGTAGACTTATGTGTATGTATATGTCTATATAGAGACTATACATATATATTTATACATATGTTTGTACAGGTACGTACACATAATTTGCTCTGCCCACATATATGCATGTATAACTATTTACACTTATGCATGTGTGTGTGTATATACATACAGAGAGACATACATACTATATATATATATATAAAAATATATTTACACAACCCACATGTTCCTGCAGAATGCCCTTGCAGCTGCCGAAGGTGTTCCTGTGGTTCAGACATAGCACTTGTGATCGGCTTTGCTAAGTGCAAAGCTCTCCTTTCACTGATTGTGGCTGTAGAATCCTTTTTATAAAATTTTAATGATAACCCTAGTAATTATGACACTAACTTAATGACTTACCATCTGAATGTGTCTTAAGACCAGCATCACAGATGGACAGGCATGGGGATTTGCAGTGAGGGCTCCACGTGCCGATGACTTGGCCTCTCAGGAGTCGTGGCACTGGCGTGAGGCAGACGCCATTCCCAGCAGGCACAACTGCTACACAAAGAAAATAAAACTACTTTTTTTCCTTTTTTTTTTCCTTTTTTTTTTTTTAATGTCTCCTTCTCACTTTCTCAGTGAACTCATGTCTCTGTTTTATGGTGCAGCAGGCCCGGATTTGCAAAGTTTCATTCTCCTGGTCTGCAATACCAGAAACATACTACTATCTGTGTGAATAAAGCATTTTCTCCAAGAACATGCCTAATGGTTCGAGTCAGTCTACCAGATGGGTTGTAAAACACTTTGAAACAACTCCACTCAAAGGATATTATAGTCCTGAAGCTGTATGTTTATTATAAACAGAGCTTTCTAAGTAAAAAACATAGAAATGCTGTCTACTTCTGAAGCAATCTGACATGTGGAGCTGCACTAGATCTCTGCTGAAACAGAGTGGAATTTATCGCTCCCCCTAAATATCAAAGAGGCTCGAGGAGCAGCCGTATCATTTTGGGTCTTTTTAACTGGGAGGCAGTGTGGGTGACTGAAAAGCCCACGTAGTTTTAATTTATTGTCCGCTGGGTGTTCGGCAGTCTCCCTCCCGTGAGCTGACTTCAGGCCTTCCCTGAGCGAGCTCCCCGCATGCTCAGAGGAGAGCTGATGGACAACAGGTCGATCCCCGGGGAGGATTGTGCCCAGTTTTGTCTCCAGACGTGGGCCACAGGGTGCCCTCTGCCCCTTCGCCATGGCCGGACCTACTGCTAGAGGCCATGCCCACATGTCAGGCCCGTCTCCTCTCTTCCCACCCTCTCGCCCCGTAGGCCTGCTCCCTGTTACCTCCCAGCCTAGGGACACAAACGTGGCTGCCCTGAGGCTGCCCGACCTGCAGCAGCCAGGTGGGACGCGCGCGTCGCCCATGAGGGCCGTGGCGCTGGGGGGCATGCTCCTGGCGGCACCGTCTGACGGAGGCCAGGCCTGAGGCGCCCTGCCCAGACACAGGGGCTCCCAAGTGCTCCCCTGCATCACGGCCACCCCACTTCAGACTGCGCCTTATCAGTCACACCACTTAATGAGGCTCTTTAATTACAAAATGGCCCTCTTGGGACTGGGTCTGTAGGTAGGGCTATTCTGCCAAGAAGTTGGGAGACACTTGAGCCAACGAGTTTCTGCAGCGTGGAAACAACAGCGGCACTTCAGGGGGATACAGCTTTTGACTCTCTGGCCTTCTCCCCCTCTATGGTCCAGTTTCCAACTCCCCGCCAGGGCCAGTGATAACACTTCCCCCAAAGATCTCACGTTTGAGCTGACTTAAAGTGTGCCCCGCAAGGGAAAGGCCTGGTAGGAGGGATGGGCAGCAAAGCACTGGAGCCAAACACTTACCTTTTCCACTCACTGTTTTACTCCTTTTTCAGAACGTGGGATGCTGGGATTGTCCCTGTAAAACACAGTTAGTGTCTGCATTATGATTTGTTAAACATCACCCATAAGAGAAAAGCTAAGCGGATTTTTTAATCCGAATTTGTACTACAGGCTTTTCTCTCATTCTTTAAGCAGCTCCGTTAATATTTTTCCCGTAATTTGTATAAAGTACTTAGCATTCAAAACAGAGCCTTTTTAACCTTTTGCCCAACTTAGCTTTTTGTACTTTTAAAAAAAAGGGGGGGAGATGGAGAGGGAGAGAAACCCTTTAAGTGCCCTGGGCCTGGGTTCCTTCAGTGTGCAGGCTGTAAATGTTTTACTTTGATTTGAGATACATGACAATAAATTAGGGGACATTTATCAAAGCTGCTTTGTTGCATTGCTGACAAAAGCTGCTTTTTGCATAAATTACTGCATTATACAAATACACTTAGCAGGATCCTGTTTCTTTGATGTTAGTGGAGGAGATTTATGTCCAATGGAGTTTTTATTTATCTGCCCTGTTCACCTCAACAAGGGCAGGACATATTCCTCAATTAGTTCCATACCCCTAGAAATGACATATATATCTCACAACTAGAAACAGAAATTTAAACAAAACAACACAAAAAAGCAAGTGCACTTTTCCTGGCAAGTCTAAACTACTGTACGGTGTAAAAAGTAAATATTAGGCTGGCGCAGTATCTTTGAAATCTTTGTTCTGAGATGACTTTGAAAACTAAGTAAGCTAATTTTGACAAAACAATATTCCCTTTGCAGAAAAGCTTTTCTAGACTTCATTAAGGGACTAAGTAAATATGAGACCATTTCAACAAATACTTGATATCCGAATAAGGAGGCTAAAAGAATAGATTCCCTGTGCAGTAATCCTCTCTGGAACTGTATTTATGCTAAAAAATCTCTTTCGCTGAATATCTAATAAACTAATGAAGGCCATCGTAGGCTAAATGGTGAATTAAGATGGTTAAAAAGGAACTTGTCAAATGAATAAATTGGCTAAACAGGCACATTTCTTAAATGAATACAGAATCTCTTGAACACACTTTGGAGTGCCATTCTTCTGTCACTCACCATTGCCAGCCCTCAGCTTGCATGAAATTTATTTTCTCCCTAGGTCACTGGTTCATGCAGCCCTATGTGGCAACACAGAGTTGTTACCGTACGATGGCCTGAAATAATTCTGGAGAACTCTTTTCTGTCCCAGATTTAAAAAGGAAAAAAAATAAAAGGAGACCCACAGCAACCTGCAGCAATGCAGCTGATAGAGGCAGGTATGCTGCTGGCAATTTGGGCAGAGGAAGGCGAGTAGGGGTCTGTGTGGCACAGTCCTGGGATGGGTGGTGGCTGTCATTCTCCAACACTGACCAAGTCGTGTGGCCCATTTTTTGTCCTGTGTGGGGGCAGAACCAGACCCAGATGGTGCCGGGCTGTCTGGAAAACCCCGGCCTAAATGTTCCACTGCCCTCTTCTTCACATCCATAGTGGTGCCCGTCGGTTGGTGTGATTTTTTAATCACCTCCAGCATGTCCCTGAGCAAGACTGTGCAGAGGAGCTGGTTTGTGTTGGACACCACCAGCTTCAGCCCAAAGGCCTTTCTGTCAGGGCCTTAAACCTACACCAGTGAAATGCAAAGTGCTGAGGACAAGAGGGTTGAAGCAGAAGGTTTACAGTGTCCTCCTCCCCTCCCTTGGTCTCTCCCCAACCCTGGAGAGATGCTCCTGCTTCCCTGGAGCCCTCCGCTGGGGCTAAGGGCCCATAGCTGGTATCTCTGGTGTTTCACACTTTTTAACTAGCCCTTGCCAGACACTTTGTTGATCGAGATGTTTCCGTCAAAAACGTTTTGAGATTTATTTATTTTTCATTAATGTCTACCATATTATTGAAGGTTTTCAAGTTATACTAGAAATTTCCTTCTCTAAAATGGTTATAAAATGTCATTAGCAAACTGGTGTATTATTTAAAGGAAAAGATGTCCTTACATGTTAATATTTAAAAAAAAAAAAAAAAAAAGGCTGTTTTTCATAAACTGTGGAAGATGTTTGGTCTCCTTCACCCTCCATTCACCCCTAAGGAAAAGTCAAAAAAAAAAAAAAAAAAAAAAAAAGGAGAGAGCTCCTTCTCTGAACATTTAATGAAGATAGGAAAATGATAAAATTACACCAAAATAGATTTTCATTATTCAGGCAGCTCTGGGGAACAGATTCCACCCAGTGCATTTCAACGATCCCAGACAATGGATTACTATCATAATTTGTTCTTAAAGTCTGTTTAATTGGCTTACTTAGCCACCTGTTCAGAAGAGTTACCATGAAAACAGCGGGTTTGCTGAATTTCTGAGTAGCCAACCTTTCATCCTTCATTCTGCCTCCTTCTCCTCTTCCATTTGCCATGAAATACCAAGCGATGCTTAGCCCAGACTTAAAAATAATCTCATCGGCATCCAAAATGTATGGTAACCAAGCAGGGGGAGCTGCAAAGTTGTCACAATAACATGCTAATTGGGGCATTTACTCACTGTCAGTCCTGTCTGTTCCTGGGTGAACACCGATTTATTACAGCCCACTGCGTGTATAATAACAGTGTAAAAATGTAAAGAACGACGTGCGCATTCACGGTACGTGCATAGGTACCTGGCACCCTTCTGGCTTAATTACAGCAACAAATTTCACCTTAAGATGGTCCATAAAAAAATAAAAATAAAAAAAAAGTGAGAGGAAATCCAGCAGTGGCCTTTGAAAATGTTGTTGGTTGCTTCAGGGCCAGGGCTGGTGGGGCTCGGGAGCAAGCAGCTTGCGTCCCCCTGCCCGCAGCAAGCCCCAGCCCAGCCCTGGGCTCTGTGTCGGGGCTCAAGCCTACACAGCGCTCTCCGCTTGCTGCCGCTAGCACAATGGTTGCTTAATTTGAACAGACAGCAGCATGTAAAAATGTAAATATTCGCTATTTGTTAATACAGGCCGAAGTTATTGCCGCAGCCGGCTGGTTTGCTTTCCGCGCACAGGGACGCCTATATGCAACCCGCTCTTCATGGGTTTCAGTGGAGAAATATTTTTAAGAAGCCATTATCTAAACTGCTGATGTAATAAGGCGCTGGTATATGAAATACACTTAATAACTCAACTTTAGTTATTTATTGTGAACGAGGGTGCATTCTCCTTGATTCCATTTCCCAGCGAAATATAAGTGGAGCTTTCATCATGAGTGCTTGAATTTATGGCAAGCAGACCAAGTGACATTAAGAAAGCCACACAATCCCTTCATTCAGGCTTTAATAAGGAAGCCAAGGAAAAATTATCCAAGCTGTTTTGCGGGTGACAGCACAAGAACTTTTTGGAGTCAGAAAGTTAGCACGGAGGCTCCCTGTCAGCCCATTAAAAAGCAAGGTTGGCATTCCCCGATATTGGAACCATGTGTGCGGAGGAATTTTTCTTCTGGTAAGACATTCCAAATATTGTCCCAGAGCCAAACACTTCGGTGTTAGACTAATTTAAGCAGTATGTTGGAATCAGCTCTCAGGACTTTGATCATATGGAGATCGTTTGTTACAAATTGAACTAACCCAGTCTCTATTTCTGGTGGATCAGAACTATGGATTTGTTGAATTAAATGCCTCATTTAATGCAGTTTGCACATGAAAAGAAAGCTGCACTCAGGAATCTGATAGTGAATTTTTCACCTAACCAACAGGTCTACTTTTTTATTACTTTTAAACCTAATCCATACTCAGTCCACACTGTTCTTAATAAGCCCGAGGCTGTATGGAATGAAGGTTTAAATCAGCTCGTATGTTATGGGGGGAAAGCATCACTGAATTATCAAACCGTGTAATAAGGAACACATTTGAATCCAATTCAAGAAATAATTTTATGAAGAAAAATAAATTAGTCCTCGGTTGTTATTTACCATCCAAATAGTGCAGCGCTCTTTCATGACAACAGCGCAGGGAAAACTGAAAAATGATTTTGCAGACATTGAATTTTTTTTCCTGCCTCGCGTTGCTGTCCCCGTTTTCACAGCTGAGCTATTGCGAGGGTTAAAAGTGCACAAAATAAAGCATTTCCACATATGGCTGCACTTTCTTTTCATTTCTTGAAGTTATAATGTCTTTAACTGTTGATAATGATATTATAAACTGTCATTTAGTGCACTTTGAGTATATTAAATACATGAAACAAAGATGTGTGGTTCCAGCTGGACCCTGATCAGAAACACTGAGATCTGATTCCCTAAAACTGCAGATAGCGATGTGCGGGGCTCATGGGGGAGGCTGTGGCACAGGTAGTACCTGCAGTCATGAGAGAATAAAATAGTAGAAGAAACGCGTTAGCCTAGGAGCGGGACAAAACCCAAAATTGGATACCTGAATGACTGAATAATTAACAGAAGAGCTGTGCTTATATTCGTTGGCGCGCTGCTGCATTCTGGGCTGATGCAGGACTCAAGCGTATTGCCAATCTCTGCCTTGGGGAAGGCAGATTTACAGCGTTTCCAGCACATTTTCATCTCGCCTCGTACACGGCACAGAAGCGGGGCCTCAGGCAGCTCCCAAGAGCCCTCCCATCTGGTCCCGGGGGAGCCTTCAGTGCCCACTGCTTCTGCAGGAGCTGGAGTGAGCACGGCTGGGGATAGGAGGCACCACGGGGGGCTCCAATGCCACCCCAGATAAGTAGAAAACCCTGGGCACACGGATGTCATTGCTGAAGGCTTTTCTTACTAGCTGGCGGGTGAAGCGAAGGGATACGGAGCCTGGGTACAGCCGGCTGTGTGCAGCACTCAGCCCCTTGCTCACAGGCATATCTGGCCCCTGCAGCTGGAAGCGGGACAAAACTTGGGAAAGGGATGAAAGAACAAAAATCCTAACCTCGCTGTCCAGATGTAAGCCCAGAGCAAGATCCTTCCGAGTAATCGGGACCTTTGTTGGGTCCTAGAGACAGGCAAAGAAAATTGCAAGGCACAGACAAACTGGCCACACCAGGAGCCTGACCAAGGCACACTCAGCCCCGGCTCCTGCTCGTACCACGTCTGCCATGGGAACACGAGGGCTGGACCGTGCTGGCCTTCACCAGGCCAGGATGACCTGATCATGTCTGATACTGGCTCTGCCAGCACAGAGGTTGCCACACCAATGCAGAGCACGAGGCAGATGGGGGAAGCAACAAGAAAGTGTGTCCTGAGCCCCAAATCCCAACCTAGGGTGGGGGACAGGAAGGATCTGCTGGGGGTTGTTCCTCCCACCTTTCATTAGATGGAGGGAGCAGAGGTCATAAAGAGAAGGGAAACTGTTCCTTTAAACAAACAAACAAAAAAAGAAATTAAAAAAAAACAGTTATGGAACAGATACTGATTTACACACACACATATATATTTTATTGGCAAATAAAAAAAAATCAGATCTTTAATGAAATCAGGATGGGTTTGGGAGGTGAACTTGAGCTGAACTCCCCAGATTTTCATGGAACTTCAATTAAAAGAGTTTCAGAGGAGTTGCTGAAAGCCAAGCACTTGCCATTGAAAGCTTAATTTAAAATGAGAAGCATTTTTACACCACATTTCCCAGTGAGATTCCAGCCCTGATCCTAATTATATAATTTTTTTACTTGAACGATAAGTTTTCTTCTTTTTCAGCTCAGCACTGTAGCAATGTATGCGTTTTATCCCCAGTGCACACTGGAGGAGACAGGAGAGCCCATCGTTATTTGGCAGAAAATGAACCTACCTTTTCCACTGTGAAACCAGTGGTGAAGTTATCCTCTTATCACGAGCAATATGTAAGGATTTAGAAGTCTGATAAATGCTAAGACCACCAAAAAAAAATATTTGGGGGGAGAGGAGTAAAATCTGACTTCAGACAACAAAATGGCACAAAATAAGATAAAATGAAGATAGTGGTTTAATTTCTGTCAAGCTGCCTGGTCTTGTACAGCCTTAGGAATACGAGGCTGATACAAAGCCTCAGTATAGGGCTCTATTGAATCCCAGAGTCGTCAAACATCTCAATCCTGGAGCACTGCTTTGAAAAGTTATCCCCTGCTTTATCAGATGTGCCCCAGTTAAAGCTGGGCATCATTTTTTTGGCGCAGGAAGGGGTCAGGAGCAGTGGGTGAACAGCGACTGAAACCAGGCAGGGGAGCCTGGAGCATCAGTGGCCTGAAAGCCCTATGGGAAATGATCTTCTTATAACCAGGCACTGGGAGATAACTCACTTGGAAGCCATTTAAATAAATAATACCTCACAGAATAGTGCAGCATGATGGCACAGAAGTTATTCTGAAACAGTTTTAAATGATGATGGGGCGAGGTGTGCTTGAACTAACAAAATTCAGTTTTGTGTCAGGGACACAGCTACCAAGGTGCACTTTGTGTGCTGAGAGGGTTGAACCTCTCCCCTGATGAAGTCACCTGCAACGCAATTAAATAATTACATCTCCACAGACTGTAACTGAGCTGTCGGTGAGCTGCGTCCTGGCACCTGCTCCGACCTCCCTGCACTCAGCTCTCAGTGGAACACGCTCCCAAATGGGGCATTTCGTGCCCCAGGAGATGAACCGAAAGCTCAGGTTGCCAGCAGAGTTAGCAGGCTGTTTTGGGGACAACCACCACTGGGCTGAAATACAGTCCTAAAGGTGTCAGAGTACTCAGATACCTTGGCCTTCTTGCTGCCCATTCCCCACCAGACGACCAGCCTGGGTGCTGCACAGCAGGTACACCAAGCCGGGTCTCTGCAGCACGTTCAGGAGATTTTGAGGTGTACCAGTGACCTGAACATCAGGCTCAGCACATCACTGAACCACGTGCTGGGACAAACGTTTAATACAGAACCAGATAAGCTGGATAAGGGTCAGGCCGTTTCCTGTGAGCTGATTTTTTCTCCCTGGGCCTGCTGCTCAGCCCTGAGTGCGACCAGGCTGCTCCCAAGATGTCTAGGATTTCACAGATAACGAGAACCTTCCCAAAGATGTGCTCAGCCTGCTACAAGCCAGCAAGGGAAAATCAAAGCAGACTTTTCTCTCTGCTCACATGCTCCACTCTCACAGTTTCCCATTTTACAGAGACTAACGCTATTTAAAACTCTAGCTCCATTAAATCTTTTGTTTTCTCTAAATAACAAAGAAAATGGTTGCTCGCAGTTTTATGGGAAGCCATCAATCTTTCCCAAAGTGACTTACTGTACTGAAGAAAATAAACATTGCTGCATATGTAAAGCAGAGCAGACAGGCTGCAGTCATGGGCAAAGCACCGCTTTCTTTAGCAGTAGCAACATATTAAAGACAAATGTACTCCACTGAAAGTGACATAAATAAGTGGATTTCCCATCTGAAACATTGTTTTTAGCAAGAGAAGCTTTTAATCCCCTTAAGTTCATTTCTAATCTGTTTTGGAAGTGCTTGTCTAAAGAATATTACATTGATATAAAGGATTTAATTTATTAAAACTAAACAGCAGCCAGCATACTACTAAAGAATATCTTGTAGGCAGTACTCTCCCAAATGAATAAAGCTGCTACAGGTAGAAAAAAAAATGCACAAACACTTGGCACAGCATTCATTAAAAATTCACACATTATGTTCCTGCGCCTTCCTGCTCAAGTGTGCTTTTCCCAATAAAGCAAACACTTTAGAATTCATAATACCTCTTTATCCCATGTGCACAAGTGACCTCCTCTCCTTTATGCACCTAGCAAATGAGCAAGTACAAAAGGGAATAGAGTAAGCAGAAAACTAAACATGCCCTCTCCTACCCAGGAGCATAAAGGGAGGGCAGGCAGAGGTTCTCCGAAGGGGTTAGCACAGCCCCTACCAAGATGCCAGTGCTCTTGCTACCCATCAGTTTTGGCTGGTGCACACTGTGTAGACAGCATCAATTATACAGTTCATCAGTCAATTAATTTTACGGGATCTTTCTTAAAATAGCAGTTGAAGGAAACAAAAGCTGCCTTCAAACTACATTAAAATCACTCGTTAGCCACAAGTTTGGCAGCCTATTTAATAAGCAGCAAGAAGCCAACCACCAAATGACAAAATGGCCTTCTTGTCTTTTCCCAAGCATGTGAAAACATCTTCGTGTTCCTAGTAGCCCACCTAGAGGCATCTCCCTGGCTTCGCTGTCAGTGCTTGTAGGGTGCGAGGTGCCCTCCAAACACAGTAGTTTCAAAAAAGCCCCCACAGATCTTTTAATCCCACATCCAGATTATGGAAATTACTTAACAGATACTTTGCGAAAATGAGCAACCAACTGTCTCAAAGGAAGGTTTCGTCCACAAGGAGCAACCTACACATTCAAAAACATGCTGTTATATATACAGCCTCTTTCCTGAACTGTGCAGTTCAATACGGTATAGATTTTCAGGGTTTTGATTCTGCATCTTGCTAAAAGAGATGTTATTTATGGAGAAAATTCTACTCCCCTTTGGTACAGTGTGCGCATTATGACTCATCTTGCCTTACACCCATTGATTTCTTCTGAAGTCACAATGGAAGCACACTGTTGCAAATGAAATCAGCATTTGATCACAAACTCTTATCGCACCGGATCTTAAATGAAATTATCCATTACATAGTTTTCATTCATTTTAATAATGGCCAGAAGCCATATTTGCCCCAGTTTTGAGCCCCATGTACCTTAAGTCAAATAGGGTCAGGGCTGGCCAGAGCTGGAAGGTCTCCAAAGAAAGCTGGGAGGCAGGCGGTGGCATTATTCAGGGATTAAGATTTTAAACCTGAAACGTGTTCACGAAGAGTCAGCATATTAAGAGGTGTTTTTCACAAGGCACCAGGTAGGGGTGCTGGTGCTGATTAAACACCACCCAACCAGTTTGACCAAAAAAAGAGCCAGCAAATGATGCTGCCGTTTGCCCTGCTGGAGTACACCAACTAAGGCTACTCCTCGTGCTATTACATGCACGCAGCCAGCAACATCGGCATGTGCTGATGTGAGGTTTCCCTGAGTTCTTGCAGAAGAACAAGTGAGTGTCCATGAACCTGGGGGTCTTCTTTCAGAGAGAGACACCTTTGAAATGGTCTGTGCCCTCGTGTACAAGGCTGTACAGCTTCCCAGGACTCTTCTGTGTCCTAACCAAATTCTACCTACTGAGAAGGCCTGCTGCTATTCCCAATCTCTTCTACATGAACCTGGGTTGGATTTAGTAGGTGATAAACTTCCCGTGGGTGTTATATAGATACACAGTTTAACACAATAAGCAAGGGCAATGGCAAAAAAAAATCTTTAGGAAGAAAATTAATTAGCACAGACAGTAAAGGCTTCTGTCTAATACGAAATCTCTTTTCTTCCCTACGTTCTTCCCACCATTTCAGGCAGTGCTGCAGCACAGTCAAGTGGTACCTACTGACATTTTTATTTTGGGTAAAAGCCCATGAAAATATTAAAGCATGAACAAGTCATCAAGTCAGCTTATGAATCAATATACAGATTTCCTCCATGCCCATAGCTAATTTCCATAACCATGAGTGTGCTGAAATCCTGTCTAGATGCCAAATCAATTTTTCTTATATATGAACATCACAGCTACTTGAGAAAGGGAATCTGTGCCAAAACCCTCACGCTCTTAACTAATTATTTCTGTGACTCCCCTCTTGCAAAGCACAATGACTGCCACATAAATACACACAGCAGTTATTAGGAACAGGCACACTTCCCACAGGTTCAGACGGAGTGCAGCATCGGAGTGCAGCATCGTCCCTGACAAGCTCGTCTGCTCAAACTGTCTGACCAGTCTTTATCACAAGAAATAGTTCTGCTTTTCCCAGGACTTATTTGCTCTGAAGTGCTCAAGCACTCCTCGTCTTGGGCAGGACAGCAAGGAGGGTATGGGTGAATTCATTGCAGTGTCTTGCTCCCACCCAGTCCGGAGCCGCTGCCGGTGGCAGTGACATGAGAACAATGCTTCGTGTAAGTAATTTCCAAGTGGAGGTACTTGTTATTAATGCAGACAGTTCTGAAAGTAAAAGCAAACAGCATTTGGCAGCAAGAACTATTAATGAGAGTGTCATTAGGGAATTCACTCTGCAAACCACAAGGCGATTTGCAGGGCATTTTCTCGCAAGGCATCTTGGAGCAGTTGTTGTAACAGCACCACTGAAGCAGAGCAGGCGAGAAATAGGGTTAAAGTACCGAGCTGATGCAGGCGACAAAGGAGAGAAGTTAGCAGGACGATGGGGGCTGAGGAGCTGTGGGATAGTAAGGGCAGAATAAAAGTGTCCTGGTGTAATGAACCGCTGTGAAGCAGGGATGGCACTGGGGTGGGCAATGGTTTGGTGCTGGGCCCAGCCTCAGGCCCTTGTTGGTCTCTCTGGGCTCAGGCTTCGCCATGCCTCTGCTTGGGTGTGCAGGCACAAGGGCAGCACCCAGCCTGACTTCGAGGCTACCCTCCCATCAGTAGGCCTTGTTAATGAGGTCATTGAGGGACTAATGACTCTTGTGGGGTGCCCTAGATACCTCTTCCTTGATATTTCCTCAAACTTTGACAGTTTCCAACCGTTTGAAAAAGAGAAATTACATTTATAAATACAGAATAATAAATATTATAATAGACAATATAATAAATAAAAATCATAATAGAGGAATTATGAATAGTGGTATTTTTAAAACTGCTCAAAACCTTGAAACAAAGGAGGTAAAAGGCCTGGGAAGGAGCAAAGCTCTTCTCAAACTCTTCCCCCTCCTCAGCAGGCCCTGTGGAAGTATGCAGAACAGCGAGCTAACCCGCCCTAGCTGTAACATGAGGTTTTTGAAGGGAAAGGAGAGCCTGCTCAAAAAATACCAGTCTTGTCTTGTCTTTCAAAGTGTTTTCTGTGGTTGAAAAACAAAGTGGATGCAGAAAATGAAAAAGTCCCTCCCTCGTGTTCTACGTCAGTACACGCTGCCAAACACAGCGCTGGCCCCGCAGCCTGCTGCACATGGGCTCAGCACCTGGCTGCCCTTCCCCATCTACTTCCGTTGAGAAAGAATAGGGTTTCATCATCTCCAGCATTAGCCGTAACAAGAAAAGGAAATGTCCTACTCAAATGTCTCCCAAATTACCACATACAGAAGTTACAAATTAAATATATTATGCAAAAATCCAAATCACTCCAATAAGGTAGGGGACAGCGTGCAGCCCAGGCTGCCCAGTAACACACTGGCTATCTACAGAGCTCTGAGGGAAAACTGATTCCTTCACTAGTAAGACCTGGGGAGCATTGTGAAGTGTCTTCACCAATGCACGTGACATAAGAGATGTCACCAAGGGGAGGGTGGCACCAGGAGGTGCACGCAGTGAGTTGGGACCGAAGTCCAAGCACCCCAAAACCAGACGTGTGCCTCCTATACACAGACATTTGTAAACCCTTTGGTTCAGATCAAGCACTCAAGTTTCAGATCAAGTACCCAAGTGCTGTACCTCAACCTATGCTACCTGTGAGAAGGAAATAATCAGGTAATTGTTTCCAATACACAGGCAGTGCCCTTTTGCAACATCATCCTGCCATTAGCCAATATAATCTAAGTACCTAAGTAGAAATAAAAACACAAGCAGGACAAAGCATGCCTAGGTAATAAATCCGTAGCTTTTCTAGTTACTTGGCACACTAGCACCCTAACATCAAGCACAGTGCTTGCCCGTGCTTCTCTAGCTAGACTTGGCTAGAGAAGCCCAGGATCCCTTTTCATTAACTCTATCACAGTCGAATGACTGATTCTTGAGCTAATGTTTAATACTAATGATATCAACAGTCATTTCCTAATGACGGAAAACTTGGGGAGGATAATATCCACTCTATGCTGCTTGTTCCTGGATGTTTGTTTTTGGCCTTAGAGACGTAAAATTAAAAAGCTTACAATGGCTCAGAATTGACTCTCTCCTACCTCTGCTTATATAATCCCCTAGATTATATAAAGAGCCTATAACCTCCTCTGGCACCACAAATAACTGTGCCTCTACAGCAGCAGAGCCAGGTGCAATGGGCAAAAAAAAATCATCGAAATTGCTAACCAAACAAGCAGAAGGAGTAAAGGAGTTACTAAAGAGTGCTTAAGCTCCCACATGTTTATTTTCAATGATTTCCACTGTGAGTGCTGCCTTTGCTCTCCCGAAGAGCCAGGACACTGGTTGTGCTCTCATTAAACAATGCCCTGTCATCAAGCCGAGACCCCGGATGAAATGTGTGGTTATTAATCCCTTCAACATAATTAGAGATCACAGGAGGAAAGAACAGCGCCTGCACCAGCGGAACCACCTCACTCACAAGGAGACGGAATAAATAAGTGCAACAACAAAAGTTATAAATATTTCTAATTCAACTAAGCAATATATTTTATTTATCCCAGTAGCACCCATTAGGTTTCAACAGCACGCAGGTACTGTATAAATATTTGGTCAATATGGGTGGAATTCTAATAAGCATAAATGAAGGCAATGTTTTCATTAAAAATAAATTAGCCTTTGTTAGCAAAACTAGCTTTTACTTCAACAAAAATGATAAATGCTTGGTCAGAGCTTGGCTGATGGGCCAGTGACCCAGCTCAACCTACGGCTCCCAGCCGTGGTTTCTGAAGCACCAGGCCTTGTGCGTGGAGGAGATGGGCCAAGTCAGGCTGAGCAGGGCAATGTTCTTTGACAGAAAACAGGAGGAGGTGGCTTGACAAGAAAAAGCATTTTCTGCAACCTCTTTGCAAGAGGCTGTGGTTTTAAGGAAAGCAGAATTTCTCGCAGAAGCAGAACAGAGCTGAGACATACTGGATTAGATGATTTGGATGCAACAAAACAGAGGAGACCTGAGCAGGAAAAGTTCTGGGGAAAGAGGTCCTTTAACCAGCAAAATAAGCCCCCCCAAAAAAGAAGAGAGGCGGGGGGGACAGACGGACAAGGATGGGACAACGATACAGAATAAGATGCCACACGTGGAGGGAGGCGAAGCCATGAACTTCTGGAAGGAGAAGGGAGGAGACAGATCAACAGCATCTGTCTCCTTACGGTGTCCACAGCAAAGAGCAAGCAGGCTCTTCCACAAAGCCTGTGGGACTTACTGGGCTGCCGAGGCCAGAAGGAGGTGGATGTGTGGTGGGGAAGGAGCTCCTGGGCTGCAGAAGAGGCGTCAGGTGGGCTGGGGGTGTACAGCAGTGCAACAGCAGGGCGGTGATGGACGAGCCACAGCACAGGAGCCGGGGCTCTGGAAACACGTGAGGGGCTGCAGCTCCGGAGGCTTCGCTCTGCAAGAATTGATACCAGATGAGTCAGCCGTACAAATGCGATACAGATCACATTATGGGCATGTGACTACTTCCACCAAATAAGATACAGCACATGATGCAGCGCTTGTGCCAGCTTTGCTCAGGCTGTTGAAAGACAGACAATAAGGATGAATAGTCTTAAAGACAGAGCGGAGCAGCCAGCCACCACCTCTTCAGAGATCTTCTCTGCAGACTTAACCCATCCAAAATCATGAGGCAAGCTCCAGTCTGCCACTTTAGGATGTACCAGACCATCGCAGGGCCATGACATTTTCCATTTGGTAGCTGGAAACTCAGAGCCATGGCAGCGGGAGCAGCCTGCGCCGCACCACACGCAGGCAGGGGACATGCAGTCACGTTGCAGAGGGGCTCTGCTCCAGCAGCTGGGCAAGGGAAGGAAGGGGGGCTGGTTTCTAGTTCAGCCCCAAGACAGCAGATGATGTCAAAAAGTCTGACTTTCTCATGGACTTACCGTAGAAAATAGTTACAGAGCTCTCGCTATGCTGCTCGCTTCGTCTCTGGAGCTTTGGTTTGCAAAACACTGAAGAAAACCAAAATAACAAAAAGTAAAAAGAACAAAAAAAGAAAAAAAAAACAGCTAACAGACCCCAAACCCAAACCTTCTGGCTAGTTCATTCAAGGCTATTTTTCATTCCACTTATCACTGCCACCAACATTTTGCTTAGTCTTGAAGAAAACATTGTCATTCCACAGTCAGATGTTTTTACATTTACATCCATCATCGCCTGATATATCCTGACCTTAGTTAAAACTTATGTTTTCTAAATCGTACTTTTATGTTCAGCAAGCCCTTAGGCTATACTGTTAAAAGTTTACATTGAAAAATCATTTATAATTGGTTTGTTTGAGTTATGCCTGTTGCAAAGCCATCAGAAAGGGCAGTATTAATTAGCAATGGCTTACATATAGTCTAGACAATAAAAAAGTAAATCATTTTACCTTTTTAAAAAGCTTTTAGTATTTTACCAGTATAACAAATGATGTTGATATAAATTACATTTAAGCAAAAAAATGCACAGCATGATTTACAACAAAGCTGCCCCATTTGAATAATTTATTTTGCTTGAAATATTTTCATGATATACACACATTGCTCAAATAAAAATATGTTTATTATGAAATTGAGACAGCCAACAAAAAAAATCCAAATTAATTCCATTTGCTGTGCAATAGCTTGGTTGGAGAATTAAACAATAAATTTCAGCTTATTGCATAATGCCCTGAGTTTCACTATAAAAGATTTGTTTTCATTTCAGGTATGTAATGATGACAATTACACAGAATATTTAAATATTGCACACAACAAAAATCTTTCCAGAGACCTTGCAAACCCTTAGCTGCACCCACTGTTTCAGCAAAAGTAAGGAGGCAGTTCGTCTGGGTGAGACACTGAAGGACGGAGCCTTTATTTCCAAACTTCCCCTCTAAGTCTCCGACATAACTTCACTAAGTCTTATTAAACATGTATTAGCAGATCATTTGAGTTGATTTTATTTATTAACAATGTCACTGGGAAGAGAATAGGCGTTTTGGATCGCGACACTTTGCAACAGATGATGTTATTTTAGTTCGTAATTGGTGGTGACAAAGCCACAAAACAGTAATAGCATCTGGTTAATGCCAAGAAAAATATAATAGCAGTCAAAGAATTTATCTTACATCTACTTTCATTTGGAAACAGATTGCTTTGTCATCCTCGGAGAGATTGACGATCACGATTCCTATATCAGTTTGGATCATAACTTTCTTTCTGCCCAGGACCACATGTGTTGCAGTTTATCCTCCTGTCACCTGATCCCACAAAGGTCAGCCTAGCAGGGGGTGAGGAGGAAGGACTGACAATACAAAAATGACTGCAAGCAAAAGACATTCTTTGGGGCTGATTCTGATCTCAGAGCAACCAAAGATCAGCATGTATTTAAACAGATAGTGTTACTTTAAATAAATGTACAGTAGCAAAAATTCCAGGAAACCCTAAGGCAAACTGGAAAAAATAATGTGCTCAGTTTCCTTGTAGTTCTTTCCTATTTTGTATTGGAAAAAAAGGAGCATTTTTTCCCGAAGCACAGCAGAGCTGAAACGAGGGCAGGAGGGAGGATGACATGCTTCCACCCCAGGGCTTTGCTCCGCCTGAAGACAACCACAAGCTCAAGAGAAATTCCCTTCTTTCATCTCTCCCATTTTTCACCAACAAACACAACCAACGGTAGGCAAACAAGGAGAAGAAATACAAAGGTCCATCCTGTTTCTTGATCCCTTTCTTATTCTCACCTACCATCTTCTGTTGTTCTTTCATAGACCCATCTTCTCCCAACAACTCTGAGCACAAATTTCTGAAGCTAATGAAGCTGACTGAGATTTTGCTGACCCAGATGAAACAGATTCATGTTGTGGAAGCCTGAGGACCTGTATCAGGTGTGAGAAACTGGTAACTGTGAACTGGTGTGAGAAAAAGTAGAATCAGGCCTGGTGGTTCCCAGGTATGGAAACACATATGCCCCAGTCTCCACTTACATCAGTTTAACATTAACGAGGTGCCCCTGGCTTTGGCCATGAATAGTTCATAACTTCCAGAAGCACAAGCAAGAGGTGATGCCCACAGCCTGCGTGTTCTTGGCACCAGCCTCCCCACGCAGCCCAGGAGCAGAAACATGGGAAATGCAGCTCCAGGCCCAGCGCTGCCCCCAGGCCTTTCTTCCTCCTGCCCAGGCTGCTCCTGACCCCCCACTCCTGCCCCGCTGCTGGGGGGCTCCATCCACCCCTCTGCTGCGCCGACAAGGCCTGGTGGGATGGTTCGGGAGCCCCCTTGTGCTTCCACACACAGTGCCATTTCCCCGCGAGCCTCGGCCTCGAGTGCCTGCCTGCACCCAGCCTCACTGCCAGGTTAAAGAGCAATCACCACGAGCAGCAGGAGAGAAATATTTTACAGATTTGTAATTCATTAAAGCACTGGACGTGTTCCAATGTGAGTCTACTGGAGGGTAGGAAAGAAGGGAGACATGTTCAGACTGTGGTCTAAAGCACACCTGTACAGTTTGGGAGCGTTTCTCCTCATTAAGACTATGTTTTCTGGGAGTCTGGCCTGTGCCAAGCGACTCAAACACATAAATCCATGGTAATGCCCCTTCGCCTGCATGATTCAGGTTTGTGTCATTTCAAGGTTTAACAGTGGATTTTAAGAGGGTCGTTTCAACCATGCCCTATTAGACAAACACTCGTGAAACAAAAAAAAAAAATTCCAGCACAGCACAAACAACAAAACTACCTTAGATCTTCTTGGGTGTGGTTCTTTGGTGCCTTGTACTTGAGGGCCTTCTATGCATGTGAAGGAAAACACTTCAAGGATCCTTCTATTACTATGATAGTCACACATTTACCTGGTTGGAGAAAAGAGTTCTTGACTTTTCTCTTTTAGAAAACTTGTAAAATATCATTTACAAGACTTCAGAGTCTTTGGCCAAGATCCAGAAAGCAGCACCTATCTTCGTATTAATCAGAAACCAAAAGTTTAAGCACAAGTCAGTAAAATCATGTCCTGTAAAAGAACTGATGAGGAGGATCTGACAGGCACAGCATTGGCCTTCAGCCATCTCCTATTACTCTTTGTAACACCTAACAAAAGTCTTCGATGATATAAAACCTTTTTCTGTTTTTAAAATTTACAAAAAACTTTAAATTCCTCCTCTGTTTTCAAGAAGAGGCAACATGTGCATGATATCAGATGAAAATTAAAAGAAATACAAGCAAAGTAAACATTCACAAAATGCAGATTCAGAATTATTGCACGTACTAATTTTCCTTCTAATACTTTATCTGCTACCATCAAAATACCCCTCCAGACCTACCAGGCAGTTTCCAATGGGCTGTGCTTTTCATTTTGTACACACTTAGCCAGTGACTTGTAGGACTTATCACCAATAATTACACTCAGCAGTGAGTGAGAGTAATAGCCAAGTTAGTACCCTAAAAGACAGAAAGGTTGAGGCTAAAGGAAGGGGAAAGAAAAAGCCTGAACTGAAAAGCAGATTTTCTTGCCTTGCCCAGGCTGTAGCTAAATGCACAGAGAATGGAAATAAGTCTCCCAGGAATATGTCAAACCAAGCAACATAAATGCAGCCTGAGTGCACAAGGAGTCAGTGGCAGCGCTGCTAACCTCGCAGTCACAAGTCAGAAATGATGCCCCAGAAAACCAGGAGATGTTAAAGCTCAATAAATGTAAAAGTTAATTTTACTTGTTTGTGAGGTTTGTATTTGAAATTCATGTCTATAAGCTTTTTTCTATCCCTACTGAAGCCTGAAAACTTTTAGCAATAGTGAAGCTTTTCATATGACTCCAGGAGCCGGAGAGTTCAGAGGAAGCATCAAACACAGGGAGCTTGAATTAGCAAACTGGACACATCTGGGGGGCAAAACCAGACAGGACATGAACACCATGCCACCTGCAGAGCTAGCACAAGGGACCTCAGTGGGACCAACAGCCAGCCCGGAGCCAGCCGCACCAAGCCACGCTTCCAGCGTGCAGCCACGGGGCAGCCGAGGTGCCTCCGTCCTGGCCACCTGCACGCTTCTGCTTCCGAAACCTCCGCAAGTTTCTGCTGGGTAAACTCAGGCCAACAAGTACATTCTCCTTGAAGGGGGGCATTTCTGAACAGACATGCCCCATCTGTAGCTTCACCTGTGCTCAATTGTGTGTCAGTTGCCTTACCAACAACACCAGCACCACAAGAACAGAAACAAACCTTGTGCAATACAATCTGCAGAGCAGCCAGAACATTATGTTTAACAGCCTTGGTTTTTCTGCCTTTGGTTTAAAAACAAAAACGCCTTTTTTTTTTTTTTTCTTAGCTGCATATCAGTCCCCTCATTTCCTCTGACCACGTTGCTGGAACCAGCACTGTTTGTTACAGTTCCTTCCCTGAAGGCAGCCGGGCAGCAAAAGCAGCTTGCTTCAGAAAGCTAGCCACGTTGGCCACCAGACTTTGCAGAGATCTGTTGGACATTTAAAAATGAGGAGTCACTGGGACAAACTTTTTTCTATGCTGATGCAGCATCATTGATTCTACAGGGGTCATAGCAATGCAGTGAGTAAAGTTTTCCTCTGAGCTACAAAATCACACAGCGATTATTGGCCTGTGGGCCTCTTCAAGCCTCTTCAAACAGCTGACCTTGTTTTCACTGAGAGAGGAATTCCCTTTCTTGCGATTCCCTTTCTTTCCATGAAGGGGTTCAGGGATCTCTACGTGCAGCTCTTCCAACGTGTCAGTAGAAGTGTGAAGAAGAGAGACCATTTGGAAAAGCAGAAGACACGAATGTGGACTTGCAGACCTCCCCTCAACATAAATGTTATTCTGATTTTTAATGAGTTTATTAACAATTTACTGAAGAAGAAGAGAAAAGGAAAGGCATGCACTCCATCCAAGGATTGTGGCCATGCTGTTGGCGCTTGCTGTGTGGCAGCAACTACACCACAAACTGGCCGTGACCCACAGGTGGAAGTGGGCAAAGGGACTGGGGAGCTTCTCCCAGCCAGGGCTTTGCTCCTGTCCCCAGACCTGCCTCTAGGAACAGCTTTTCTCCTGAGGCCATCAAGGCTCAGGTGCCCCAGGAGGTTGTGCAGCCCCCATCTCTGCAGGCTTTCATGGCCCGCCTGCATGAAGCCCTACTCTGACCTTCCTCTCTGCTCCAGTAGAGTCGGGCTCTCACGAGGTCCTTCCTACCTGAATTGTCCTCTGAGCCTGTAGTATAACAGTAATTACCCTAACTGAGAACAAACCATCATCCTCCAGCACAACAAAGCATAAACAAACCCAAACACAAGCAAATACAGAGAGAAAATCGAAGCTCTCATATTAAAACACCTTTGCCACTGAAGAGCCCCCTTTTAGGTGGCATTGTGCAGAGAGAACTGATTCCCTCTGTCTCTGCTCCCTCACAGTTTTCCTCTCTGCAGCCCTGAGAGCAGCCTCTATCGTATTTTAAGTCTCCACCATGGGCAATGCAGTGGGGATTGAGGGTTTCTCTCATCAAGGCTGGATGGCAGCTCCCTGCAGCCTCCCATTGCAGTGCCCTGGCATGGAAAAGCCTGGAGCATTTCATGATATCCAGGTCAGCCTTCCCCACCACCTGATCCATCAGGTATACCAGCAGGTCTCTCGGTAGCTCCTTTAGCAATAGACAAATAGCTAATTAGCTATGAAGAATATATCAAAATTTATTTTCTACTTCGGGAGCCAGTGTAAATGGCTCACTGGCCAGTAGTTATAACACAATAACCAGCAATAATATAATACAATAACCAGCATTCTTCTAAGCAGGGAATTACATACGTAATTGCGTAACCACAAGCATAAATACCTACCAGGCTGAAAATAAGCTTCGCTTTCAATTAGTCGGTTTTTAAAAGTAGGTCTTAAAAAAAAAAAAAAAAAGGCTTATGATATGTTTCTTCTTTGGCCTTTTTAGTACACAAGAGCTCAAATTTAGGTTGTAAAACAACCGGCCTGACCTTTTCCCAGAGCTTTAAACCCTAGACAATTTCCATGGCACTTGGAGGTTGCTCAGTGCTTTTGAAAACTGGAACGCTCCTTGAAAATGTTAGGAACCTAACCTCCAGGTTCCAGTCCTGGCAATCCTGGACTAAAAGGTATCAGAAAATGGTAGTTTTCCTTAGTTAAATATGGACAATTATAGGCAAACCTTACTGAAGTTAGCTACATAGTCAGAAATTTGAAATGCTTTGTGTCAGTAATATTTCAATGACCTGGATGGGCGAGAAGCACCAGCTATCAGAAAGTTTTAAAAAACACAGATCGTCTGTTTTTCTCTCTCTCCAAATGGAATTCTGAAATATCATCAGTTTGAGAGTTCAGATGAGAAGATATTTTTATCCATTTAAGAAAAAAACAAATCCATTTCCCATGCATTAGATTTATGTGAAACTCTAATATTAGGGGATATGTCCATTCTGCTCGCTGATAGAAATTGTACCCTGACAAACCCAGGGATGGGATTGGAAGTGGGCTGAGCACCTCATCTCATAAGATGGTCTGGCTCCTCAGAGCTCTTCCTGCAGTTAAGATATAATTCGTGCTCCCCTCAGGCACCAAAGGCAATGTACCAGTGCAATAATCCTCCGAGTATCCCAACATTTACAAATAATTGTAAAGACCTGCTAATATGGTTTAGTTCAGCAGCTCTTCAGAGTGCTGAGTGCTGACTGAAATGACAACTAAGAGGGTATTAAACAGCCTTAAGGATGTCTTGCAGGAGGTTTGTGAAGCAGTTATTCTAAAGAACAAGCACTGAGAAGCATGTTGAACATTTAATAATTGTGGCATCTCCAGCTCCGTGCTTTGTGGAGCTTACAGAAGGCAATGTTTCGGGTTTTTGCAAAATTCCCTAACCAATGGTACAGGACGTGAGACACTGAAGTTATGGAGTAGTCACAAATGTGCTGTTTGTTCACTTAGATGTAAGTTATGTGATTTTAAATTGATATTTAAATGGCAGTGAAATTGGTGCGTATATATCCATACAAAGTGACTTTTTGTATTTTCTCAACCACTTGTTAATGCCTTCTGAACACTTCTACAGATACAACCTGGACAGAAGAGCTCTTCTGAAGGAAGGTATTAATACCAGAGAAATATGTTACACTTCCACACTGTTTATCACTATTCTTCCCATCCTCCCCAGATGACACATTCTCCCTTGTAGCCACAAAATTAGCTGAGCTAACACTTATGAGATGAAACAAGACAAGGCACGGGGAAAATTCAGACCCTTAAATGTTCTTAATGATAGGGAAGAGAAAGAGCAAGGCAAAATCTTGTAAGCGTTAATCAGAATGTACTTTCCAACACACTGAGCAAGCAGCAGGTCTTGGGCTCCAAACAACTTGTCTGGTCCTAGCTACTGCAGTCACATACAGAGCAGGTGGCAGTGACCTTCGTTAGCAGCTTTTATGGATGCTTAAAGGGGTTAAAGAGCCCTATAGGACAAATTAAGGAGTCTTAATTGGTAGAAGTTATTAGAATAGCAATTATTATAAGGAAAATCCATTTTCACAAATTGAGTGACAAGTGACAGAGAAGACAGAAGTGTTGAGATTTGCAGTATGGCAGGAAACCAGGAAAAGAAAATCCAGCTATATTGATTCATACTCACTCTGTGTTAATTCCACTGAAATTAATGACAGGAACTGATTGAGTGAATAAAATGTTTGGTGTCGATTGAGACAACGTTTTGTCTCTTCTCCCTCCTGTCAGGGGCAGGTTGTTCTGTGCCTCCTGATGCTCCAGCAGAGCTCTGCATTTCCACCTCTCCCACCACAGTGAGCTGCACAGCTGGAAGAAGTTATTTGGCATCAGTTCATGCCAGTGAAATACTCATGAGGCACTAACCATTCCAGAGCTGGTGTCCACAGCTGCACCGTGAAGGCCTGAAAGTCCCTGCCAAGCCTCAGGAGGTATTCAAGATCAAGCCCCAGATCCTCTGTGGATCTGTGACCTGCTAAGACAATGCTCCCAAGATGTCTCAGCACTGAAGGAAATTTAAAGTTTCCTGTCATTTTACTTTTGAAGTTGAATAGGAGAAGTTAGAGCAATAAATAATTATTAAATTTCTGTTCTGCTATGGATTTTTTTCAGCTTATTGCTGGGTCTGCCTCTCCCTCAACTCCCCCATCCCTGCAACTGTGATACCATTAACTCCATCCTTCACATGAGCATGGCAAGAGTAAATCCATTAAAACTGTGAAACATTCAAACCACAATAAGGGGACATTTAAGTTCCAGAGAGAGAGATGGCAAGCTCCTACATGGCTTAAAAGAAACCAGAAAAAGCCACAGTTTTCAGGTTCTTTTCTAATTATGACTGAGCATACGCTCACCCTCCATAAAAATGTCACTTTGTACCATTGCATTAAATTTATCAGACTTTTTCATATAGTACATATTTCTGAGGAAAATGCATGCCTGTGACAACAAATGAGAGTCAATGAAAAGAGAGTCACCCACATTTTACTCTTCTGGAAGTGGAAAAGCTAAGCACATAAATCAAAGTGACCCTAAAGCAGTGACCAGCATGCCCTGAGCAGATCAACAGTGGTTTCATTGACCTCCAGACTCATACAGGGTCATATTTTCACACAGATGAACTGGTCTTGAACTGCTTTGCCATTGCATTGTGCACAAAGAAACCCCAGCTGAAATGTGTCTCTGCTTTCTGTTAGGGTAGCCTGGATTGCTTCCCAAAATGAAAAATCAAACCCATATTCCATTTAAAAGAGTGTTTCTCTGTTCTGCCATTTTTTCTGGATCCCTTTACTCTAGTCATGATTTTCAAAAATAGTTTTACATGAATTTCCAACCGATATTTATTTCAAAAACAAACAAACAAAACCCTTAGAACTCGTTAATAAGGCTTATTCTTTGTCTCTGAAGATTTTTCCAGAGCACTTTTTCATGCTTGTGAGTGTAGTAAGTGCATAAGCTCTGGGCAGAGCATTTGCAACCTGTAGGCTTTCCTTCTAATGGACACACACTTCTTGTCCCTTACATTACAGCAGTATTTCACAAATGTTAACGTGATTAACCCTGCAGTTTTCCTGCTTAGTGGGAGAGAGCACTGTGGCACTGACTATGCACAAGAGGTTCAGCCCTCTTGCTGAAGGGATATCACAACACTTACATCCAGTAGGGTTTTCTAAATATACTTGTATAATGTTCAACCAGTGCGTAAGCCTTGTGTGTCTCTCAGCATCAGATGGCATCCAAGCCTCTAGCTGGCTCTTGACACAGGGATGAATTTTGTCAAACACAGAGCATGCCATGGCCACGCAGAACATCTGTGGCACAGGCAGGAGCTGAATCCAAAACAGCTAACTCCCAGTTTAATGCTTTAATCGCAAACTCGGCCTCATCATTATCCTGGAGCATCTCTCCCCTCACTTTTGGGAATGCTCCCAGGGCAAGATGGAGAAGCAGAATGAGGAGGCAGGATCAGACAGAAACGGGCTTCTGTGCAGGTTAGGTCACCTCCCAGAGAGGTGGGTTCCAGTCCCTACCCTAAGGGTTTTCCAGGGATTTTGTAAAATAACTATTTAATACAAACAAGATGGCAGCCTTGGGGGGGACTTCTGTGGCAGAACTGTAAAAATAGAGGCAAAAATTGTCCTTCACAGGCCCGCATTTTGTTTCTAATTTTGGTGCCACCGCTCATATTAATGACAAATGCACGATGTTTTTGTTGCCTTCTTTTTTGCAATGGAAGTGATTTTCCTCTGTCAAAATCAATCATCATATCAGTTTTAATCAGATAAAGCTTTTGGCTTCTCCTATCTAAATTGCCCTTCCCACAGTGCATTACACTGCCTAAGACAAGCATCAGTACTCCATCACAAAATAAATGTGTTGATATTTGATAGCTCATTTGAACACGATGGTATTTACATCTTAGTTGGTTAGATTTTCATTTAACACGAGTTATGGGTTCACATTGAAAATAAAAACAATACTTCTCTGTTCCTCTTGCCATTCATGTCTACTTTTATTTCAGCCTAAAATAACACATCGCTGGAGGGTATTTTCTTAACACTGCCAAGCCTGAATGCAAGCCCTGTGGAAAATGTTTGTGTTGGGCTTGCCATGGTCCGGGCTAATAACAACGTGATGATGTATAGGTGAATTCCTGCTCCTCAAGTCCTCTGTGACATACGGATTAGGCCTGCCCTTATCTTCTAAGACATCTGGATGAGTGTCTGGGTTTTAATTTCACAATGAAATCACTGGGGACTAGAGTTATGTTATGTGCTTATGAACAAAGTGGAATATCCCTGGTAAGGGCAAGAGTGGATTACCTTAGATAACTCTACTTAAACCAGGGAACATTTGAGAATGTTGAAGAAAGGAAAGAGGTTCCACCAATAAAAACAAACACAGGCCTAAATTTGTGTTCTGTGTACTAAACATTTTAAAGCTCCTGGAGGTTGAAATATGACCACATGTAAATGGACTGATAAAGCTAAGGCGACTCTTGAAAGACCAGATCAGGATTCCCAGAACAACTACCAGCACTAAATCCTAATGGGATGCATAAATCATTTGGAGACAGATTTATTCAGAAGATGCCACTTTAAAGTCAAAATACTCTGCTTTAATCACCAGAAATAGTATGTGCATGCTAACATTTGCAGAAAATGCTCTAGGGCAACATGAAATTAGTATCCTAAAATTCCTAAATATATGCTTTTCCTAAAATGAAGATTTTTATCTATTTAAGCCCATAAAACTGTCAGAAAAAAAAAGACCTGTGAGAGCATAAAAGGGTCAGTCCTGCCTACTACAGCACAGCCATGGACAACATTAAAAACATCAAAGTTCCTATGACGTTCACGGTTGGGGTCTGAGTGCTGCAGAGCTGAATAATCAGCTTGCCAACTCCAAATCCTGCAATTCAGGACTATTGCAGCTTCGCAGCTTTGCTGTAGCCCTGAGACTATTCCCTTTTTGCAGCCCCTGTAGAAATTTCTCCCATACTCCCAATCCATAGTCAGGCTATAATCCCAAGAATCGGATCCTGCCTTGCTGACTAAAGTGAGCAGCTGTAAGTATGTTGATGTCTGTTTAGGTCTGACCTGGAAGGCAGCATGCGTTCGGCAGCCTGGAGATGAGCTCTTCCATTGCCATGATTTAGCAACACGTTGGAGAAACAGGAAGAAATCAGACAAAGCCTGAAGGGTCCACACTCATGTTCCACTACTGGCTGCAAAGGGTTCCCGTTTCTGTGTGTGTCTAAGTTGCAGAAGTGCTGAACAGCAGCAACCTGGAAAAAAATGAAGACACAAGTAATGGCATTGGGCAGAATTGAGCAGAACTACCAAAATCCCATTTTTATTTAGCATATTAACTGCATGTCTTCTAATCTGTTTATTAAGTTAAAATCAAACCAAACATATTGCAAGCTTTTAGTAAACCACAGAGATTAACGTATACTTAGGAAGGTCTCAGTTAATACACTGTTTTGCTTCATAAATATGCAACCAGCTACTCCATTTTAAATAAGTAACAATATAACCCACAGAAGTGATTCTTTTCCCCTTGAAGGATCAATATGAAATACAGTAGGCAAGATCCTGGCTTCACTGAAACACATGGAAGAAATTGTATTGATTTTGGTGAGGTCAGGATTCCACCCAATAATTTTTCATTACCACCATCAAATGAAATGTATTCCTCCTCCTTACACATATATATTCTATTTACAGCTTCTCTTCCCAGATAGGAAAATATTTTAAAAATTAAGTGCCTGTACTGTTCCCATATAGACAAGTTGTTCTACTTAGGCTAATCCAGTCATGAAAAGAGCTAAATGAGGTGTCGAGCTTTCTTTTTGATCCTCGGTTTAACAAGAGTTTTAATCAGTAATAGATCTAACATAGATGTGATGCTTTGTGAGTAATGCAAGTATACCAGTTTTCTTTTCTGAGCACTTCACCTGTTTACTTTGCTTAACAAGAAATCAAAACACAGATCCTGTCTTTATTGTTTGTATGCTACATACAAAGGGGGACAAAGCTCCACAAAACCCAGCTTGCTCTAAACTTGTGTAACTGCAGACTACTGACAGCAACAATTCAAGGGAAAAATGCTAACTTTACCCTCAGTGCTGTACCAGGGACACTGGTCCTGGAAAAACCGAGGTAGGATACAAGGGATCAGTATATGCCTTTCCCACGAGATATTCTTAATGGCTCTTTCTTAACACAGTACAATATCTACTATCCCACCGAAGAGGCTTGGGCCAACCTGCATATCTGGAAGGCTGCTGGGGTCCTTCAGTAGGTGAAGTTACATATCAATGATCCACTTGAAAGGCACTAGAGATGGCTGAGGCATATTTGTCTTTTCATTTTGTACATGGAGGATACAGCTCTGGATAAGACCAACAACAGCCTCTGAGGTTTGCAGTTAACCTCACATTAATTTTTGCCACCATCAGGTGCCTCCTGCACCTCCTCCAGCCTTAGTACTGCACGGTGGAAGGGGATGCCCTCAGCATCTCTGTACAGCCCAACCTAACACTGGTAAAATGCCGAGTAATCTTTCCAGTTATGCCATTAGGGCAAACAGCTGGGTGGCAGCTGTGTCTCCGAACCACACATTCATCACCGGGAGCTGTTGCCAAATGGAAACTGAGTCAGAGCCCTAAAATCAGATGAGAGGTTTTAGTGTGTGGACAGCAGCCAGGTCAAGGTTAGTTAGTGCCTAAAGACTCCGGGCTTAACTTCACACCTTCTAGAAGACAGTGGGTTGGTGAGAAGGAGTTTCCTCCTCTTTGACAAGCTAACAGGTGTGCCTGGGGATGAAGGCAGAGCTCCAGCTTGCCAGAGGAAAGCCGGAATGCCTCCAAAAGGAGGCAGGCTGGTGTCTCCCGGCTCCAACAACTGTTGGTAGGCCACGTCAATGCGTTTGGCAGCGTTCAAACGAAGGCCCCGGCGCTGAGAACAACAGCGGTTCCCACCCACGGAACAGATTCAGCCTCAGCCTTCCCCCGCGAGCGTGTGTGGGCCCACCTGAGCAGCACAGCCCTCCTGCGGGTCGGCGGCCACCCGGCCTGTCCGGTCCTGTCAGCGCACGCACACCTGGAAGGGCCCATCTTGCAGGCAGTTACTCAGGCACATGGGTTGCACATAAGTAATGAGCTGCTAGCATCCCAGCATGTTAGACAATATGCTGACAATGTCATAACATTATTTCATCCTTCTGAAAAGATAAGACCCAGCCTGTTCGAACCCGCTCAGGTCATTATCTTGTTACCACAAGATCCCCTGTCACTAACCAGTTAGAGTATGTGAAGCTATAATTTGCACTAAAATGAATTATGTATTGTTTACAGTTTACCATTAAATTAAGAGGAACAAAAATAAGCACCTAGAATGCCTCTTTCAAAGTCTTCCAGATAAGTGTAAATGTACACAGAAACCCAAGCCTTGATGCAATGCTGTTACGAGGAAGCTGGATCTGGGTTGGCTAATTTTCACGCTAACTTACTTAAAAGCAAAAAGGAAAACAGTGAAGATCTTTATATAGGCCATCAAAAAGCCTGGCTGCAAGTGGTTCCAATTTGCTTTAGTAATTAAATCGAAAGGAGTTTAAGGGTTTTTCACCCAGGTCATTTACTACTTTGGAATTTTACTGCTTGCCTTGCAAAGAAAACAAACGGGAATGAGTCACTAGTGAGTATAAAGAGTGGATGAACACTGCTAAACAAACTAAACAGTGAGCTCAAGTGGATATAGAAAACACCAGTCAGAATTCTAAATATGGATCTGAGAATAGTGTAAAAGGATTAGACGTCTTTGTCACATGAAGAGCAAGCCTGCATGCCAGCATGCCTTTCCAGTGCAAGCAGCAACTGATCAAAGTAACATCTACCAGTTTGTAAATATGCTAATCTTCATGTTTACACAAAAGTGTCAGCACTTGCTTTACATCACAAAGAGTCTCATACAGTTGAAGATTAATTACTTCCAACACTGAGATTGTGTGTAAATACTGGTTTCACCAGAACCCTACCTTTTGCTGTATTTGCACAGCTCAGCAGAGGTGTAGGTTGCTAAGACAGATAATTCAGGGACGCTTACAAAGCGTCAACTATCTCCAGCCCCGTACAGATAGACAGACTTTTGACAAGTATTTTTGGTGATTATGTGGAGCAGGGATTAGGCAGGTTTAGGCTCCACGCTGTAAGTGCTGTATGGAAACACTTTTGCCTTTTTGTATGAATTCTAGTTCTGAATAGCAGTATTTCCCCTAAACCTGATTTGCACCTTCAGCTTTTACACTTATGGTAAAAATAAATAAATAAATAAAATTAAAAGCTACTTTTTTCACTCTCTGGGTTAATATCACTTTCCTGCATTATCTAAAACTACACCATGGACACATTTACTAATAGAGAATTTCAAGAACCTTCAACTGTGCTATAAAACAGGCAGAATAATTACAACACACACTGAGGTGGTGAGATCAGTACCTGATGTTCCCTATTCTGCATTGTTGCAACAGGGAATGCCAGGAAGAAGACGAAGCCAATGCAAGGCTGGATTTTCAAGGCTCTAGTACTTCAGGCATGGCATGTAATACCTCTTTAGCAGATAATCTGAATTTTTGTTTCCTCTGCTGTGTGCACCTCCCCTGCACCCCCCCTCCCCCCCCCCCCCCAAAAAAAAGTAGTGGCAGTTCTACTACTTCAGGAACCCCAGTGATAATTTAAAAAAATGGCACTGCTTTCAAGTGGGAATTCTCAATTCTCTTCACCTCTCCCTCTCTGCTAGGGCTCAGCACAACGACTGCCACAAGAATATCACCACTTGCCAATAAATACTATCACATTTGTTTCCTATTCCAAGCTAAAAGAAAAAAAAAAAAGTGGGATGTTGGCAAACACTAGCATTACAAGATTGCCAGAGTAAACAAGAGTGAATGGATGAGGATAATTTGGGGATTTAAAGAAAAGAGAATCAAAGGCAATGTTTAGAAAGGGAGAGAAAAATGGCTTCCATGTGAAACACCAAACTGGAGCAGAAATACTTCTATATTAAATGCCCAACTCTGTGTTTCGCAGCATGTGCTGACCAAGCCAGCAGAGCTCACATTTTCCCGCTTACAGTGCATGCAAGAAGATGGCCTTGGCACCGGGAGGTGCTCCCAAAACTCAGGGGCCAGCAGCAGCCTGGCGAGGCAGAGGAGGCAACACAAGGGCTGCTCTGTCCCTTGTCCCCGGCCCCACGAGGGCAGCTCCAAGCCAGCAGACCCCAGCCCGGGTGGGCAGGAGGGCTGCAGGCAGCAACTCACGGCAGCAGCGACATTTGGAGACCGAGGCCAGTGTGGTTAAATCAACATGCTCCATCTCATGTTTGCATAGGGCAACATGATCATCAGATTAATTACTAATTACAGTGGATTGCTCTTAAGTAGGTTCACAGCAATAATAGTAATAAAAAGACTAAACGGAGCGTTATTAGCATAGTTAATTATATGACCATTGGCGAGATTATTGATGGAGATACACAATGCTGTTAAACAAGAAAGATATGTTTGACATTGCTTAAGAGAGGTTTCATTATTGCTTCATATCTTTTTGGATTTTTCTAATCATTTCATCTGTGTTCCCAAAGTGCAAAAAAAAACAGTAATTATCTCTGTTTGATCTTTGACTAACAATTGTTTATGAATCTAATGGAACAATAGTGTTTCTAACATGTAAGTAAACCCAGTAATCTTTATCAGCATACAAACTTCAGTCACACTGGACCAAGTTATGGGAATCTGTCATGTGATGAAAGCAGACAATAGTAATTTATTGGTTTAGTCATAATCCTTTCAGTATTCCAGATTGCTGTTGCAAATTTGTTAAAATCTGCTACCATTCACTAAGCAACAGTACAGCACCTGCAGCAATAACATGGGTGGGGAATGTAAAGGAGCACCCATACGCATGTGTGACAGCACTTGGACAAGACCACAGAAGAGGAGCTGAGAACAATATTGCACAGACCAGAAGGAGATGCCTGTCCGCCCACAGCGTGCATGTAATTTCATCTCCAAATCAAGATTTGGTTTAACTTGCAAATGCTAAAAAAGTACAAAAAAAGAATTATTCACCCAATGGTTATTTCTTACCCTTTACAGAGGGGCCACATGCTCCTGTGACCCACTGCATAGGGACACCAGCTACACAAAGCCACACTCCCACATGAAGTGTACTTACAGGAATATGCCCTGGTTTTCTTTATTTTTTCTTTATTTTGTGCACTTGGCAACACACAGCTCACTGCCCAGTCAGCCAGTTGGCCTGTTGTTTAACATGGCAACTTCAAGGATAAATATTAATATTTTTTAATCATCTCGTTTGGCAGAGGAACTGAGGAGCAGCTGCTGTGTGTACGGCTACCTTTAACTCACATTCTGAAATAGGCTGCACTTGCCTGTCCCCCTTTAAAAATGTCGTAGAAGGCAAAGCCCTGCTCGAATCCAACTCTGGTGGCAAGCACAATTATATACTCTCGTTGCAAGGGAGACAAAATTGTAACCAAATGATATAAATCAGTTTTCAGAGCAACATTCAGCAAACAAACAGACCCTCCCAGATACTTCAGGAAACATGGGGGGGGGTATAAATGGTTATATTAGCACGCATTTCCCCCAACATTATATTTCGGTTATGTTCTGATCACTTAATGCTAGTCATCACGTTTTATGAACCTCACCCACGAAAACTAACATGCGAACTGAAATTTAGGACTCCTGACCTTTCACACAAAATGGCCGTAGGTGTTCCCACAGCTGTTAAATAAACCTATGTTTATGGAGTCATAAATGTAGTGCAGGTGAGGTTTTCAGTGATGTAATAACTTCCATCGCCACGCAGTTTGTCATTTATACAGCAGTGTACCATCGCTGGTGAATATTGTTTTACAATAACAGCACAGGTTCCTTGGATTAAATCACTCTTTCTTCATTTATGAGTCATTTGACCTTTAACCTTCCAGAGGAAGATCAAACCACTTCTGAAGGCCCCACTCTTTTAACTGAGGAGCAAAACAGTTGGTTAGATAGCTAAGGAGGTTGGTATGTGCCCCCAGGGTTTCACAAACAACTGTCCTAGATCTTTTATATGATAATCTTAACATAATCATGTAGCCACAAATTGTCGTGTAAATTCCCAATTAAAAACACCAAATAGGAGCCATAAATCATGACACAACTGCCACCTTTTCAGGACTGAAATACAGTTTGAAAAGCAGCAGAGAAACTCTTGTTTGTGCTTGTTTCAGCACTCAACGAGCCAACAACAAAACAGCTCATCCCATTTACAAGTGAGCGACAACGACACAACTGAAACTGCTCGAGACTTCACCCAAGCAGCAGCGAAGGCCAGGACACAGACAAAACCGCTCTGTCCTCAGTTCAGGACCACGTTGGTAGTTCAGGAGGACTACATGAGTGAAAATGAGCATTGTGTTGGCATGCTCCCACACCCCGGGCCCAATTCACATCACACCGCCATGCACTCCTGTTGGAAGGATTGATGGCAATTGGGGCGGCGGCAGGAGATTCTGTTTTAAAAAATGGCAGCTTAATTACGCTACAAAACATTAGGCAAATAAATAGTCATTAAGGCCTCTGATTCACGGGCGGTTGGCTGCTTTCCACAACCTTCTGCAGAGCTGGGATCAGAGCTGCGCCGCAGCCACCATCTCAGGGGGCACGGCCTACGGTGGCCCCAGGGATCATCTGCCGGAGGGTGCAGCGCCTTCCTTAGGGAATAGGTGCCCAGGAAACAGCTCATGGCACCTCCAGGGGCCACCATCTGAGACATCCGCTCTTCTGCCGTCACAAAAGTCCATCTCAGTTTCCTTTGTGAGGATCCTTGTAGCAGCAACTGAAATTATTTAAGGACCTGTACTAGGATGCTCGGATGCTTTCCCTTCGCATGCACACGCACACAACCGCACCCTCTCCCTGTGACATCTTTCCCCACTCTGGCAGCCAGAAGCACGATCAGAATGGGTTTTATAGGTCATGCACAAACAATCCCAACAATTAATTAAAATCTTTTAAAGCATTCTGCAAACGTCTCAACCAGTTGCTGTCAACAAGCAATCAACAAATGCAGGAGTTTTTTCTCCTCCTACTTTACACTTTCTATATTTCTCAATACTTGCCAGAATTGTGGTGACAGATGCAGACAATAGATGCTTTACTAAACGTGTCCTCGATATCTGCATAATCTCCTTTAATATATATCATTAACTTAGGCCATTCCCATGTTATTGCTTCCCCAACACTGCTAGCACATCATGATCTGGAAGGAGCTATTTATTGCTCTGAGAATGTGACTCTCCTGCCCAACCGGTCAGACCTTAAAATTATACTTACTCATCCACTCTGCCTTCTGTTCCCTCCAGTATCTAATAAAGGACTAAAATGAGAACTTGCAGTCACCTTGCACTATAACCTTCCTCCCAAACACTGCTAAAATCTGAGCATCTGCAAATCCAAAGTTATACAAAAGTATGGGGGTCATCTGATGAAATCTCTCCTCTAATCATTTTTTTCAAGTGGAAAATATAGCCATTAATGCTTCTGAGGTACACAGCAGTTGAATCCCTTGAAGGGAATCTCAGATTTTTCAGGGCACAAGAGTTTTGGAGCTGTAAAGGGGAACCTTCATCTGTGTTGTCTGTAAAAATTTGCATTTGGGACACAGAAGAGAAACAGGCTGCATTGGCAAGAACACGGAGCAGTCAGTAGTAAGAGGCTTATGCTGACACAAAAGCATCTTGGAGAGATAGGCAAGGCCAGATTTTCAGCCTAGGTAACCTGGATTGAAGCACAGCCCAGGCAGTCACCTATTTCTCCTACCAGAGATTTAATGAATCAGCTCTGGGCTCATAGCCCCCAAGCAAATACCTTTGGATGGGGCAGCCTGCAGTGAGGAAATGCTTGAATGTCTGTCTAGGGTCCCCATCTCACAAAGAAAAAAACAAATCTGGCTAAAGGCTCCCTTGCTGTGACACAGCAAGAGTTTATGGTCCATCAAAGCCAGTGTGAATGACCTGGCTCCTCAAGCAGCCCTGATAACCTCCTGCTGGGCAGCGCTCAACAGGGCACCAGCGCACTGGGCACGAAGGCAATCCTGAGCCTAATCTAGGATGCTAATTTAGTCAGAAATGCTCCCATGTGCAGCACAGCCAGCTCAAACACACCGCTCTGAGCCATGGCCGTCCGGAGGGTTGCACATACCACTACCACTACCACCCCTTCTTCACTCTCCCAGGCATGGAGCACAACTGATGTTAGCAAGAGCCTCTTTCTTTACCTCAACACCTCTGTGCTCCTTCCCTCACCTTTTTTTTTTTTAATTTTTATTTTTAATTAATTCATTTTTCCTTTTTGAGAGCAGATGTCAACTTACCAGAGTCGATACCAACAACCTCTCCTTTCTTCTCACCATGATCAGCAACGGACATCCTGTGGGAGCAATGCTCACACCTCACCCTATCTAGCACTTTTGCCCAGCATGGTACTATGGCCAAATGTATCAACATTCCCAATGTTGTTTTTTTTCCTGCAGAAATACTTCTATAAGGCTCTTGTCATCCTTCCTTTTGGATGAATCCTCTCAGAGTTGGAATCTGGCTTTAGACAGGTCATGCAGACCCAGCCAGGGATAGAAGGGAAGTAACAGCACGATCACACAGCTCTCCTTGTCCTTATCCCCAGCACAAGTTAGGCACTGAGTGCAGCCACAATTGCAAGAACTAAAGGCAGAGCAAAACCATACATTATTTCTTCCTTGTCACTGGTTTTCAAGAATTTTTTGCTTTTCCCTTCTGGGGACAGCTTTTTCAGGAAATGGTATTTTCTGTATTCTTCCTGAGAGGTATTTCAGGAATCAACTGCAGATCCATACTGAGTATCTGAAGGCTGTGGGTACAACTGCACAGGGTATAACATCTAGCCTGCCTCATTTAGAAGGCACTTTTCACATGCTAAGGACTTAATCCTCACACCATGCCAACTGAGAATTATGCTTTAGGCCACAGGGAACATCTACGATCATGCCAATGAGAGTCAATGGCAGATGCCTGAAGTATGAGCTTTGTTGATCTGAACTACACAGATATTTATAAAGGCTCTCCAAGCCTTCCCCAAAACATACAGGGTTCAGTCGTGTCCAACCTGCTCTGGAACCGAATCAATTTTCGATTAAGTCCTGAGTCGGAACCTGGAAGATTTGCTCCTAGCACCTTACATTTGGTACAGACCATAGGAATGATCATTCTACAGACACAGGAGCTGGGACGCAGGCTGTGTCCTCCCAGAGGGAGACAGCCAGAAATGGCCTTTTTTTTTTTTTTTTTTTTGCTAATGCCATGCCATTCTCTGCTGTTCCCCAGACAGTCCTGAGGGAAGGCAATTCATCTTGCAAGGGAAGGCCAGCAGGTTCACCAACCTAACTAACAGGCATACTACAGGAGTCCTACAGTACAGACAGATCACCTTTCCAATTTCAGGGAAATGTGCATGCCCTTGTTTGGGATTTCCTATTTCCTACACAAATTTCCCACCCATGGTATTCTCCTGCCAAATTCACTGCATTAGCCTTCGCTCACCTTCACTGGGCTTTAAGTCCCTATGTCCTATATCACTGTAGCAGCCCACTGTAAGTCTGTATATTCTTGCTGGCAATCTCTGCTAAAACCACGACAGAATATATACAAACATAAAATGGAGCAGTTTTCTCCTTTGTCTCGTGCAAAGCTACTGGCAGTTGTGCTAGAAACAAAGCAACCAGGTCTAGCTGGCCAACCAAAAAGGGCTGGGGAAGGAGATAAAGTGTTACCCAGCCCAAATTTCACTGATAGCTGTATTTTTCTTTAATCATCAGCTGTTATTAAGATTTCTAGACTGGCAATATTCAGGACCCAATTTACATTTATTATGGAGATGAACATTACAGAAAACAAGCACGACAACAGCATATTGCTCTTCAGCTTTTGTTTTTTTTCGATAAGCCACTGCCATTGTGAAATCTATCCAAATGCTCATGAAACTCTGGCAAACTGAAACTGGATCCTTTTGCCCGAGCCCCGTAACACAGAACCTTGTGCCAGATGACTGTATTTCTTGCATGCGTAAAATTCGCTTCAATCGGTTGACAGAAGGTTTGGGGTTTTCCAAATGTTGTGAACCTGGTTGAGATTATTGAGATCCTCAACTAGAGGAGTGTTGGGTTACTGTTCTTTTAAAGCATGCTTCCTCTGACAACAAAATGTAATTAAGGAGGCCATCTCTGTCATGTTATGGTCTCTTTTTAGAAGGTCTAGAAGAATGTAAAAAGGGCATAGGAAAAGTTGCTTAACCTTCTTAGAAATAAACGTCCCGAACATTTTTACATCTTCCCTTTGGTCTGTATTGGTCACAATGATGAAACAATTTAAAGGAGAAAAGGTCACAGCAAAGCAGTGAACTTTATATGCTCTTTAGTGCAATAAAATTTCCTGATGTATTAGCATGGGAAAGGCATGCCTAGCAATATGAGAGAACAGGATGGATTTCAGATTCTCAATAGACTGTTTAGAGGCTTGGGTATCTGTGTGAATCAAGCACACGAAAAAAAATGAAACACATGCAATTTGTCCATCTTATCTATTTTCTGCAAAAGGAAGAAAATCCGGATTCAACCCTCCCATCCAATATTCAACACACATGCAGTATCATGGAAACTGGGCACCTCAGTGCCAATGCCTGTGCTGTACAGAGGGTAGGTTCCAAAATTGGCACAGTTAAAATTGTCTTTAGTTTGTGTCAGTACCTACAGGCAAACAAAATAAATGTGAGTCAGGAAGACCATTTTAGACTTTATATTGAATATATATATTTTTAATTATACATATTTACTGTCTTGCTTACTTACAACCAGGGTATTCACGAAAATTCTTATTTCCAAGTCGTTCAGAAAGCACCACTTGCTAGAAAATTCACATTTTCCTCCTAGTTCTCATGTTGTCAACACAAACACAAGTTCTTCCCGTAATGAAAATATCAAACCTTTCGTTTTTTTCTCTATTAAAGTCAAAGATTCTGCAGAAAAATTGTAACAAATAGCATCTAAAATCTATGCACTACTTTTTGTTTGTTTGTTTTTTAATATTTTTCTTTCAAACGTGGCTGGAGTTGATTATCTTCCTAAGGCAATTGTTTTTCTGCCTACTTTTAGAAACTGCATTGGGGGCAAGAGTAATCTTATTTCTATGTATTATTTCCCAGAATATGTTTTTTTCTCAAAATCTCCACATAAACCCTTTTTTAAAGCTTACTCTGTTTTTCACCATTCTGGAGGTTCACTTCATTTTGTATTTCTGGCCAGGGGCAAATGTTTTTTTTCTTCCCCAGACACCATATTTTACAAAAATTGGTAAAGGATACGTACCCTAGGTCTCAAAAGTGTTCACAACATAACCGATTCTAAGAATTGCGCTGATTCATTCAAGGAAGAAATGTATTGTGCTGTGTCCAACCAAAACCACCCCAAACTTTAAGTCCTGAATATGCAAAAACTCCACGAGTAAACTCAAACCAAGAAGAATCCATTAGAATCATTTGAAAAATGAAAACTTGAGAAATTGTATCTGTTTGTGAACAATTCATGAGCACAGAATGGGGCACGATTCATGAAATGAATTATTCTTTGTGAATTATTGTCCTAGTATTATCCTCGTAACCAATAAGACACATGATTTACATTTCTTTTACAGGCGATAGTAGCTAATTGATGTCCTGGCGTGATATGGAATGAAGCACAGTCATATAAATAAATTGTTTCCTAAATTCTTCACAAAAACACATTAATATCTTAGACACCATGCAATTGTATGCAGCGAACACTGCTAAGACAGTAATCGTGTCATCGAGAGTTAATTTATTCTCAGCAAGCCCATGTAATGCAGATATTAATCTCCTGGAGCACACACTGTTGTTCGGGGTTAAAACATTCCCAGTTTCTGAAACATAAACAAGTCTCGCATACGCAGCTGTTCTCGAGTAGCCAAACTGAGCTGCTGCTCAAGGAGTATTTGTCACTTTACAGCCCTTTTAGAAGAAGGAGTCAAGAACTGCAGAGCACAAAGGGAGGGTGAAAATGTTCATATTTCCATACATTTACCTGCAGTTTGCAGCCACTGAGTTATGGGTGCACACAGATTCTTTAAAAGTGAGCAACGCGACTCGTGGTGAGCAGCACGAATACACGTGAGACTCAGAAGACACACTTTTGAGGAGACAGTTTGAACATAAACACAGCTTAAACCAAACAAATCACTTCCTAAATCCTTCTTGCTTGGCTATCCCCTTAGTTTGCCACCAGTCAATTAAGAATGGAAGGAGTACACCCACCAGAGCAAAGCCAACAACTGTGCTGAGCAAGATGCTGCTTCTGCAAGCAGCCAGGGGCAGGACCGGCACGCACAGGACCACCGCTTAAATAACACCAGAACGACCCCTGCCACATCCAGCTTGAAAAAGCACAGGAGAACAAAAGTGGCCTCTGAACAGGTGGCCACCACAAAGCCTACCTGCCTTTATGCCTTCAAAACAGGGCTAGGGAAACCCCACCTGCAGCGCGTTTCATGCAGCTGCATGCAGGGCAGGAGGACCCCTGGATCCAGCCCTCCATTCTCCATGCTGCCGCCTCTGGGGAAAGCTGCGAATGAGGAGATTTGATACACTTCCCTTACGTGTGTTTTTTTTTTCTTTTTCTCTAGTTGGTTCCCTTTACATATGGGCTCAGCACAACCGCTTTATGATATCTTCATCAGCCACTTGAAAGCTCTGGGTCAGAAGCTCAGAGATTTGGAGGTAGAGCTGTGCTAATTGGCTGAATGGCCCTTTTGACCACACTCAATTTCTGCTAATTAGAAAAAAAAGAATAATTAGCTAATGTTGGCAAAGAACTTTGAAGATGAATAAGCTATGGGGAAAGCACTCGACATTATTAGTGGGGGAAAAAAGTTTGATCCCTTTTTAAATTTGTGTTTAAGTAGCTCAAAGTGATTTTAAAATGACCAAATCTAATGGCTAACCACCAGAAGTTACCATTAGTATACAGTGTCTTTTGGGAGATCACAGTTTATATTCTACAATTAGGTGTTATACAATTGCTTTAAGAACTCCTCCTTGGAATTTTCAACTTCCTTCTGGTCAGTGTGCTTTTTATATGTCATTTAATCCTTCCTCTTACCCACCTAATTTGTACAGGTAAATCATAATTACTACAAAATAATAATGACAATGGTTAGACAAGTAACTGTGAGTATGCACCTTGGAAATATGTTATAAAACAGCCTTGTATACATGACTCAAGCACACTGTTTTCCATTCACCGGATGCTTTGTCTCCTTAATGCTCATCTCAGAACAACACTGTAAACACCTTCACAGAGTGGATGTGATGGGCCACATCCTGAACTGGTTACATCAGCACAGACCCAGCCTTTATCACGGTCTAAAGCAATAATTATTCCTCTTTGAAATGGCAAAGCAAAACGGCAAGTATTCCTTTCCCCTTGCTGAATTCTGGGGGTACTCGATACGAAGCCTTTTGGTTGTGCAAGCCTCTATTCTCTATAAAAAAGCCTGGTGCATCCTGTGCAGGACTGAAATGTCGGTACTTCAGCTGGAGCCACATGGCCCGAATTCCAGCCCAGCACGCTGTACTTCTCCTGCAGGAAGGATGATACTTTGGCTTACCAAACCAGCCACTCCTAAGAGACACCTCTGCAGCACGAGGTACATGTTTGCACACACTAATGGATGCTGCTTTTCTCCCCTCCCTTCTAAAATTGCCACTCAGAAATAATTTAGCCCCTGCTAGCTGGAATGATAAATGGAAGATATATTTGGCAACCTTCATACCTGGTTTCCTCCTGGCCCCTCCTCTAGCTTGTAAAACTTAAGATGAAATTACCAACCCACTGTCATTCATATTCTATTGCCAAAAACCATCTGGATAGTTTATATATGTGCTTGAGAGAAGAAAGAAGTAAAATAAGCTATGGATCTCTATGTTGATTCCTTCTGTCTGCCTTGCATACACATGACACGAAGCCCTCGGGTCCGATAACACGTCATTTTGTGCAGGAGTAAACTAAACAAGGCTTAAAATTAAACAACGATGTGAAGAATCTAGGCATAAGCATCTTTGGGCATCCTGAGCTCAAACAAAAGCAAGAGGAATGTAGCTTCTTTCTGAGATCGATATGCTGGACTGACCTACCGTGTTGTGTGGGCTTCGGAAACGTGAAAGCAGAGTCCCTGGCTTCTGCATATGGACATATGAACTAATTATATATATATATTACATATATATATATTATATATTATATACATATATATTATTTTTTTGTAAGAAAAAGAAATTGTCTGGCATATTTGGCTCCTGTGTGACCTACTTTGGACTGCTGAACTGGTCTTTAAGATGCCTCCTTGAAGGGGAAAATGCATATGAATGTATATTTGTATGTGTGTGAATGTATATGTGCATTTACATTTATGCACACACTTACCTTTTCGTTGTTGTTGTTTTAAAGCTCTAAGTTGTAGGTGAGTTCAGGAACAGATATTTTCAGCCAAAATCTGCCCCAAGCTTTAAACAGACGATTATAACTTTCAAGAAGGTTGACAGTCTGGCAGGCAATGCAAGTCAAATCACAGGGGACCAGCACGAAGAACCTGTTGTTCTCACAAACCCAAACTTTAGTTTCAAGGCACTGCAACCATGACAAATTATGAGTTTGTGGATGTCAGTACACCAGGGATGGGTCATTCTCATGTACTACTGATCCCTAGGGTATGGGAAGCCTGGAGGGAAGGTACCTGAGTGACATTTTAGCTTTCATGTCAAAACAGAGGACAGCAAGCAGCCACATGGAGTGTAGCTCTGCGGAGCCCTGCGATGCCTTAGCAATGCTGCTCCCCAGCCTCCCAGCTCCTGGCGTGGGCTGGGCAATGAACCCATCCAAAGGACCAGGACAAGAATGCTGTCCTGCACCAGCCAAAAGCCACCTATTTTACCAAATAACCAAGATATTTTTTTCCCCAGAAATTTATTCTTTTCCTACTCTGTAGTAACAGCTAGAAATGGTACATAGGTAGCTCCCTAACACAAAAATAGCAACAAAAGAGAACAACACTCCAAACCAGTCTACTAGGAACACGTCTTTTTCTTAGAAGTAGGAAAAAAGCCTACAAAATATATGAAGCATGTGAATTAACTACTGCCAGTATTTCCAAAACCACTGAAAGAAGAGGAAGATCTAAGAAGACGCTGTTATTTATATATCTGGGGTTTTCTATCAGATCTTGCAATGTGACAACAACATATGTCAGTGTCAGCACAGGTCCTGCCGGCAACACCTTGAAAACTGTGTGGAGGTATAGAAAATAAACAGCACTGGCTGTGATTTCCGTGATAAAATACGAATGTAAGGAAAGCCTCTTGGGATCCATAATCTGGAATTGTCATGGGATACAGATTGTCTGTCTTCCTGATAAAAGATGTCAATTCCTTTTCTGGGTTTTAAACAGCAAGAAGCGCTTGTGATTATTAGGCTGGCTGTACACTGTGAGGCCTGCTGACAGAATCACTACACACAGCGGATGTGCCTGCTCCACCCATCAATGTTCCTAAAATTTCTGTATCAAAAGATAACTGCAGCCCAGTCCCAGCCATAGAAAACCCCGACTGCACAACTCCAAATTTCCCTTAGCATGCATGCTGGAGCAAGGCTGAGATTTCCTAGTACACGTACAGATCAAAAAGCTTCCACTAGGGTATCCCACATTAGGCATTCATAGTTTTAAAAAGCAGCTGATTAATTAAGCCTGATGAAAGATGGGGTTGCTGTGGCGGTTTTGCAGAGCTGCAAGCTCACGCTGTGAGGCGTGCGATGTTTTGTCAAGGAAGGATGTGCACGGGCTCAAGTGCTTTGTGGGAAGCACTGCTGGGCTTCAGAAGGGGAGCCCAAGCTGCACTGCGCTGCCTTTAAAACTAATTAAGGAGAAATGTTTTCCACACTGAGAATTATTATACTCAAGTACCATTTAATACTCCAAAGAAGGCCAAGGACTGAAATACTGACCTTTCTGCTGCCAGCATCAGCTCTGCTGCCAACCCCGTGAATGGAGAAGTAAATCCTACACAAAACAGGCCTGTTGCTCAACGTTAATTTTAAAGTGTAGGAATGAGAAATGTTTTTCCAAGTGCCAGTAATAAAACAGAACCCACAGGAGCTCTCTGAAAATGAGTCCATGGGCTGAATCAGCAGTAGCTCTCGTTTTGCACACCGCAGCCTGGCTGGTGAGAGTTCCTCTGGTTGGCACGGCAAACACCAGCACTTCTGCAAATCCCTACGAGAGGAGACCGATGGGGACGTGTTGTGTTTGGAGACATTGCTCCGAGGGTCGAAATGACTCTCCTCAAAGTACTGGGGGTGAATGGACCTGTCACTGTGGGTGAATCCGAACAGCAATATTCTGCTAATGTCAGACATCCTGCAAAACCAGAGAAGAAGGCCAGCAAAAGTGCTCTTTTGCTGTCTGATGTTTGCCCAACTGAAACTACACAGCTCTCAGCCACTCCGCTCCCCAGATTTCCCAATACCCTCAGCCCAGTGTAAACTGGGTTGCTCTCCAGTTTGTCACACAAAACCGACTGCATGTGCACACAGTGAAATCAGTCACACGCTGACCCCGCGAGTCACCCGTTTCTGCCCTGACTTTAGGCGTACATCACCACCGCAGGAACACGTCGGGTTTCCCTCTGCACTAGTTATAAGCCAGGGTAACTCCACTCGGACTGGACTGCACCTGGGTTTCCAGAAGAAAGCGAGCTTCTATCCCTCAGCCTACTGCGAGCCTGGCATTGTGGATTTGTGCACGAGATTCTTCCATTTCCACCCACACTGCTGCCTGTGACTCACAGATGCTTCACTATCAAGTGTGGGAGAAGTGCCTCAGCCCTGCCTGCTCACGTTACTGCTCCTCCCGGGGCTGTTCCTGCTGCCCACAGGGGCAATGTGTCACCTACCACAGGTAACGCAGACACCCGTGCAACCCATCCTGACATGCAGAGCCCTTCCACATGGCCATACGTTCATCCAAAAACTCTTCCTCGTTCTCCTTATGTTTTGAAGGGTCATTCAGAAGAAGCAAACCCACCCGTTCTGCAATAATCACCTGTCTTCTAGTGCAGACCAGCAATAGAAGGACACAGGAATGGGAAATGAAACTCAAACACAAGTGGAGACTCGCTGACACTGAAGGAGAAAACCCTTATGATATGTCCACTATATGGGCAAAAAGAAGAGTTGTGAAAATATATCTCCCGTAAAGCTGCTGATGTTAATGTTGCTGACGGCTTCAGCTTATTAGCCATGCAAATGTTATTAATGCAAATCGGAGCTACACAGGGTTTAAAAAAACATTCCTGCGCTTGTGAATCGATAGTCATGGTACTTCTTAAGCTGTGTCCTCCTCTCCCTTCCCTGCATCTCCACCCACTTCTGAACTTTCATCTCACCCCTTCCCTAGAGCATACCAGCCAACTGCCCAGCTTGTAATCAATGATGATGAGCAAGTAATTTTATTAATTAATCCAGGATGGTTGGTAGTGCAATATTTCTCAGGCAGCTTCTTTCATGGGAGTTGTGGCTTTTGGTTGGCTTTGTGTATGTGTGCAATGTCGGTGCAGTACCACGGGACATAGTGAAGGGACCAGTCAACCTCGCTGGGGAGTGGAGGCTTGTCTAAAGGAGGCAGCTCCCAACCACCAGATTTAAACCACTGAAGTAAAAAGAAATACTCTTTTTCATTGACTTGAGTGGGCTTTGGATCAAGTCTGTAAGCTTTAGTAACTCTGCGACATTATAAAACTCAGTTTAGCAAAATATATAGCATATATAGAATCGAGTAGCTGAATTACTGATGCCCTCTCCCAATTTATTATTTATTCAAGTTTGATAAAAATTTCATGTCACATGATTTTTCTATTTATTTTTCCCTTCTCTTCTTTTTTTTTTTAAATAAATTTTGATTATGCCAAAAGGGCAAATGGCCAGTTTAACTGACTTGAGCCTTTGATCCTCATGAGTTACACGTCTCTTCAGCAAGGCTCTCATTTGAAGTGCTTTCAGCACCTGATTTATTAACAGTCGGGTGGAGTTAGGCTGTTTTGCAATTCCTGAGAAGCTGATAATAAATCTGATGCTCGTATCACAGGTGGTGCTGATATTTTAGCTGGATTGCAAAAAAAAAGTTCATAAACTGAAACAAATGTTGCTATATTGATGCTTCTATCCTGGAGTCCAGAAAGTTGTCCATTCTGGTGGACATTTCGCCTTCATAGATTTCCTCTCTGATTACTCCACAATTCAATCTTTCAAATGTCTTCCCTTCATATTATACTCATAAATTTTATTTTAATAAAAATAGGTGTCTAAAAGGCATAAACAAAAAATTCCACAAAAAACACCCTTAATTCTTTTTCAAATCCTTTGCACATTTTTTTTTAACCAGATGTTTCCCTGACTTGTCATTGTGATGAAAGGAAACCCAATATCCCCTCTGCTTTCCAGCGCAGAGCCGCAGAAACAAGGAATGACAGAGGACGAGCAAGAACCGTCTTAACTGGGAGGTGATTATTACAGCTAGGAGAAAAAGAGCGAAGACACATGCTGGTGGTGGGAGCTCATAGATTTGAACATTCCTTGTTACCTTTTTTCTCACATTCTAAAATAATTTTAAAGACTGCATCTGTGTGATTCAATACTCCAGCTGAAACAAAGTCAAATAAACTCCACCCACCTGTTAGCCAACATTCTGCAAATCCCGTATTAATGTCACGTTCCTAATTATATTTCACTTCTCCTATTACATTTTTGCTATGATCCTGTCTTCATTGAAAGCAGCTTTCATCTTAAACACAGTTTTTCTCTCTCTCATCTGCCCATTTACCCACCCCAGCCACCATTCATTACACACGGCCGGCTAATAGTTCCAATTTTCAGAGATAATCTTACTCCCAAATCATTTACACTACAATATTAATTATATGTTTTCGTTCAGGCTGACTCACCCTTCACTCTCTCAAGCTATGCTTAGTTTATAAAGCCATAACAAATGGTGTGATACACTTGAACGAGAGCTAAGAGCCTGGCAAAGCTGCTGTGCTGCCTGGAACAAAGCAAAGATAGACTTCTCCTTTAACAAATTGCTCCTTTAACAACCAGGCTCCTTTAACAAATTGCCGTGTTGTCTTCTATGTGAAGGCAACGTGAAGCAAAAGAGGCAACGTACATAATCAATACATATTTTATTCCTTTATCCAGAAGGTGTCTGCCGTCCAAAAACTGGATCCTCCACAGATCCAGCTGCTCATTCAGTGAAGGTTGCAAGGCTGTGCTTAAAATGATGTAGCTGCTAAAAGGCAGCTTATCTGTATCAGCTCATCTTATACACAAACAAATCAGGCACTTACTAGAAGAAGCCTCCACAGAGGTTGACAGTCCCTCATTATGCATTTCAGAAGGATCTTTTCTCGTAATTTCCTTCTCCAACATCATTGTCCTATTATTTTGAGAGTAACCACCACAAATGCAGGAGCAGGAGGCATGGCTGATCAGAATCACCACTCCCCTTGAGGAAGCAGAGTCCCCATTTCCAACTTTTCCCACTCTTCCCTCCTGTCTTTGTCCCATTCTGTGCTTAAGGAATCAGGAAAAACGTTTTTTTTTCTTTTTTTGCATAAAAAGGACTGCACGGAAGTGCTTGTAATGTGACACACAAGCTTTGTTATGAACACATGGGATCGTTTCCTAAGCATGATGCTTAAATGGAAAATAGAGTGCTTGGGAAAACCAGTCCCAATTCCCTTCCCTGCTCGGAGCCCACTGATGTACAATTCAGACTGAACAAAGGAAGGAGACCTTCTCCTGCACTGTAGATATAAATCTTTTCTCAGCATTGCTGGACAAGGCCCTGTGGCTTATGTAGGTGAGAAAGCTGTGAGGAAATGCAGGGGGATTTGCTATGGGAGAGCTTGTCCAGCTCACTGCTTGCAAAAAGATATGGCTTTGAGTTGATGGGCATCTTACTGCACAGATGGCAATGAACCCATTGTGTACTCCTTCCACACTCATCTCCAGTGTGCCAGAAACACAGGAAGAGATAGGATCAATCACTATATGCTTCTTTACATTTCTTTCTCCCATGTCTTTTTCGTTTTGGTTTGGTTTTGCTTTGCTGGCTAACTGCATCTCCATGGCTAGTTAAGATACTGAAGGCATTTCCTAATGTTGAGCTCTTCTCTTCTTAGCACTAAGCCATAGCTAAACCTCTTCTTTCCACTTTGCAAAGCTGCATGTAGCTGAGGGTTTGGGAAATCTTAAATCTTATTCTCAGTAATCACTAATGGCTTCCATGCTACGAATGTCAGTCTCACTAATTTGCAAAAATTTTACCTTACACCAGCGCTTTGCTTCCCAGCTGTCATCATCTTGTTACCCAGGAGCTGCGTTAATCTATTATAGCTGTTCTCTAAAGCAGATAATTTGTGCCTCTATATCGACGCCCAGATGCCAAAATAAGGCCAGAGTGTTCTCAGGGAGGAAACCATGCTTGCATCTGCAGATCCAGGACCAACCAGCCTTTCCAGAACAAGTCAGGACAGCTCTGACCTGCTGTGACTGGTACCCACCTTTTGTAGCTGCAAGGGACCAAGATTGTAGGCAAAGATTATTCAGGTAAGTATGTCCTGGCTGCAGTCCGAACACAGTTGTAGGGATGTGACACAGGAGTTACAGTGACACATCTCCTACCCTAGGCTCTCCCGTGCAAGGAGAAAGTCTCTGGGGAGCAGCGAAAGATTTGCACCACCAGAACCAAAGCCAGCAGTCCCCAGTGAAAATGTGCACCTCCTCTTTAACCTGCATGCTTGTGCTTGTGTCAAAACAGGCCCTGGAATATATATAGGTGATTTACCACTTCCCACGCGCTGCTATCCAGCTGGGGGCAAGAAGGCAGCTTTGGCTGAAATTGCAGCTGAAGTCACAAACTCCAAAGTCCTTTTTTCTTTTTCTTTTTCTTTTTTTTTTTTTTTTTCTAGAAGGGGGTCTTAGTTACGTGATTTTCCCTGTTTTGTTAACAGTTGTAGAGAGAGGCGGGAATGCTTGGAAGTGTTTGAGAGCTGACATGACAGAATGCTACAGCTTTTCAGTGTCTCAGTGGTCGGCTGTGTAAATTAGTAGCTAGACCACTTTACAAATGTATATTATTTACCCAGCAGATGCTGTTACGGTCTCTTGTGTAAATTCGTAATTAGACTATGTACTGCTTTGTGAAAATCCTTTAATAACAAAGGTGCCACTGGGTGCTGAAATAATTAAATCAGCCCATTTGAAACAACACTAGTTCACCACTTCGACTTGGGTGATATAGTATTACACATTCCTGTAAAAACAGCCAGAGAAATTGAGAGTGATCAGCTACAAACATCAGATACAAGGGATAATGTTACCCATTCAGTAGCTTTGGGTTTGGCATGAGTCTACTGTCACAGTCGAAAAAGTTGCAGCCAACATACCAACAGCACAGACAAAGAACAGATGATCCACCTCCTCTGCCATCTATCATGCACAGCATTGCCAACTCCAGGGCTTTACCAGCACTGACATTTAAAACAAAGTATGTGTCAACCATATTAAATAATACACCAAGCTGTGGGTTATTAAGTGTGGGGTAATTTGACCACAGCAATTAAACTGAGATTAAAGAATGATAAAGGCAATGTTATATACACTGTTCAGTGGGGTTTTTGGAACATATGGAGTCCTGAATATTTCCAAGTGTGAAAGCCACATCAGATATTAAGGCGCATGTCAGTCACAAGCAGCATCCTGCTTCTGCACCCTCCCTCCTCCCCTTCCCCCCATGAGATGCCGCCTTCGAATGGGGATAGTTTTTGTTCTGCATATATTCAGCAAAGGAGATGTCTTCTGACTCGAGGCTGCAACTGCAGCCCAAGGGACGTGTTAGCAAAGCAATGGTTTAACATGGTAGCACACTAAAAATACACCATTTGCAAGCACTGAGTGGACAATCCGCAGTCACTGTGCACGCAGGCCACAGACTCATGGGCAAACAGTTAGTTTCCAGACCAACAAGCCTGGTGAAATATCTACTTCCTCCTCCTCAAAGGCTTTTATGATTAGAGTCCAACGGGCATTTTGCACCTAGCCATCTTTTCTGCACACATGAAAGCAACTGCTTTCAGTCTGGTCCGGTTAAAGCCAGAGAAAACTCAAACCTAAAGTCACGAGGCAGCTCATCAGCAATCTGCCCTCACGCCATGTCTGCAGGCATTTCCCCTTCCAACAGGGCAGCCAGACAGAGAAGCAGTCAAGACCCCAGCTCTACAACAGCTAACAAAGGGGGCATTGGAAAAGCGGGGTTGGAATTTCCTATCTGCAGCCATATTCCTGGAAGTATTTTATTATTTAGAAGAAAAGAGAAACTTATCATTGAAGGTGAGCTCACATTCCTGAATTACACAGTTACCAAGCATGCTGTGAATATGTTCTCAGATAACTGGAGAACAGACTTGCTTAGCAACTGCAGTAAGTGTGGGTCAATTATAACACAACTAGCCGTAACATGCACAAATAAAAATCCTAATAAAACGATTGAAGCTCATAATCCATTTATAAACAATGTCTCTTATAGTGCTCCTGATGGAGAGAGCCACCATGGTGCTCCCCATAAATATCTTAGCCTTCCTTCTTTAATATTTCCAGCTGGCTGCCTTTGGGACATCTTTGAAAATTCCAGGTAAACAATATTTCTCTAATATTTACTCATCTCAAACCTGAACAGTTCAGGTGTAGTAAATAGAGGCTTTTGAATATCCATCTGTATTTTAAAAACTATCTTCCCCTGAAAACAAAAACAAAACCAAACCAAAACAAAAAAACACCACCAACAACAAAAAACACATAGGTATCCAGAATGTTAACTAAAATTTTAAAAATAACCACATTATAGAAAAACAAAGCTCCATTCTAGCAAGACATATGCAGAGAACCACATACATTGAGATAAGAAAACCTCCGTTTAGAAATGTGTAAAGAATCTTTAAAATATTTCCAGAACTCAATGAATCAAAAATGGGAAAAAAAAATCCTCCTGGAAATTACTGAGATACGGAACGTTCCACGATTGCTAAAGAAAAACATAAAAAAAGCAACATACCCAGACCTGATAGGATATTGACACTGCTAAAACTGCTTACCTCCTACTTGAAGGCTTTTATACATACTAAAAAGCAGGCAATTCTTGCATACCTTCCCTACTTGCTTATCTGTAAGTACATAAGTAGTTCTGTTGCAATCAACGAGGCTGCTCATACTCTTAACGCTGAGCACATATTTCATTCAAAAGGAAAAAGGAGAGAAAAAAAGAAAGCTTATTGAAACATGGAAGATAGTCCCACTGCAGTGATCCTTTGGGATCACTGTTTGTCACTAAAAACTGTTTTGAAAAGGTAATAAAATTACTCAATTTATAGAATGGTATGTTTTTATATCCTTATCCAATGTATAGCACAAATTTTATGGCCTTTGCATGCCATCTCTTGTTATTTTCATTGTCCTTCAATGTTACACTAATAAAATTTGTTTTTCTAATGATATCGATTTAATCATCTGAATTCAACTTCTGCTCTCTGGATCTTTGAATACTTCCCCAATACCACACACCACTCTACTATGCCCGAATGGGATTTCCAACAGCCTATTACTTTGTTTAAAGGCAGATGATCCTAATGTGTCATGAACCATATTTACCTCTAGCGAAGACACAACTTATAATAAGAGAAGAAGACAGAGCCCCATGGTCACAGAGACTCCTGCAGCCTGAGGCCAACATCAGACAACTTTTTCCTCTTCTGAAAGTTTCCTCTGGGACAGACCATAGCATGACTCTACAGTGATACAATCAGTGCTATTAATAAGGCATCAAGCATGAGCTAGACCTTCTCAGAGAAAAAAGCAGATAGAAGAAATGGTCTCAGAAGTGGACTCATCGTCACTCCGAATTTCTGAAGTCTCCAGGGATGTCCAAGCCCTAGTGCTGGTGCTAGACCTCAGACCCTGCAACACCCCGGCCATCCCAGGGCCACAATGTCCAAGCCAACAAGGGCACGTTATGTGGCACCAGCTCTCTGCTTGTCTGATGTGCAATGGGCTCAAAATTGCCCAAAGAGCAGTTCTTTCAAGATCTGGGCAGCAATTTTTATTTTGCTCTGCGATAAGCTATTTATCCACCTTTGCCATCTGCCACTAGCACAGGCACATATTTTTTTCCATTATCTTTCCAATGCCCATGGGCCATGAGAATGAAAGAGAGTACCATAAAATAAACCAGATTTTTTAAATACTGCACTCAAAAAAAAAACCTCTCTCTACTGTAATAACAAATGCCAAATCTCATAGCACCTTCTTTTTAATAACTGAGCTATAAACCCCTCAATAATGAGGCTTGTAATGGAAACGCTGAGTCTCCCTTTACTGCTATGGCCTGAACTTGCTACTATAATCAGCTATTTTTATCAGTTAGTTCATTACACCTTAGAAAAATGACTGCTGGCAGCAGGAGTCTTGTTTCATTACAGACACTCTTAAATGCTCCAGCGTGATGCTATAACTAAGAAGCAGAAGAAAGTGGGAAAATGAGTGAGAGAGTTGAAAGAAAGCAAAAGCTGAGGGAGGGATGGAGGGAAGAGAGAAATAGGTGCACTGGATGACAGTCTCCTGACTTGTCATTTCCAGCTCTCATCAGCCATGTAGAAAACAGAAGCTCAGCCCCTGCCCAGGCAGGGCTGGTTTTATCCCTTGGGTCCCTCTGCCACCTAGCCTGTCCCCTGTGCCACCCTGGCAGTGCCGGTGGCTCCTGGCCTCTCCTGGTAGCCTCGGAGTCCTCAGCCCAGCTGAGCTCTGCTGATCTCATCTACCACCAGATGTGACAAGTTTTCCTTCTTGTTCTAGAAACTTTGTGGATTCCTGGTCATTTCGGAGGCTTTTTGTTCTCCTTGTTTTCCCTGAATACATCAGCTGGCATACATTCACTCACTGAGCTTGTAGGTTCCCAAAGCTTTCAGTGACCACTGGAGTATATTACATACCCATTTACCCTTATATAGTTTATCCCTTTCCTAAACAAGTCATGAGTTTATTTTACAGTTTTAACTGCAAGCAAGGCATGTTGAAAGCCTACCTAATTTACTGCGTAAACATCTAGCTAACTTCCAGCTGTGTTCTCTAGAGAAGCAGATGAGGACACGGAAAACATCAGTAGCAGGTCTTTTCTTGAAAGATCTTTAAGAAATGCAAGGTGAACTGCAAAGCACAAATAACTTGTACCTATTTTTCTCCCCCAAAACTAAGATCTTTAAAACTTTATATAAAAATACCATTAACAGTGTTATCTCTACAGGTGCAGCTACATACTGAGTATCTCAAGGGCACGCTGGTATCCTCCCTATCTTCACTGCAGCCAGTGAAAGCTGGAGCCATTTCTACAAAAAGCCAGCATTTCAACAAGCACTTTCACTTAACAGCAACGCTGGGGTGTTGCTCAACAGTGAGATACGATAAAGAGAATCCGTAAGACACTTCTAATATGCTGTATGACTAATTATTGAAATGTGCAGACATAATACTTTGACCTTGAAAAAAGTACAAGTAACGTATTTGTAAATATAATTATGAAGGGCACATGGTTGCAACATGATGACAAACAATATTAAAATTGCAAATGGAAGGAGATTCAAAGAAGTTTTTTTTTCCATGTGCAGAAATTTTACATTGTTTTCCTTGCTAGCGTCCCAAGCAACATCGTGCATGTGCAGTTAATCATGTCTTGTTTATATAAACACAATACAATTATATTTGAGTTTTCCTAACTCTTGCACATTTAAATGAGAACCATAATGTTGACCGTATGACAGATCCAAATACCCTCCTGCAGGGAGAGAAAACACAAACCCTGTGAATCTTGCCTCAGTTACAAGATGGCAAGGCATTCATTACGCAGCTTTACAACCCTAATCTCTCAAAAATACTTTTTAACTCTGTTCATTCAAAACCTTCAAAATTTAGTCCATGTGCCTCTCAAAATACTTAGATATCCTAAAATCTTTCTTGACCCTACACTGTAGGGAGCTTCCTCCCGACTTGAGCTGAGCCAGCATCACAGACCCAAAGCAAACTCTGTCCTTGGTCTTTGCATACTGCTCACACTGCATTTCTTCCAATCTTCAGGGACCAAAAGCTAGCAAGATCCATGCCCTTTAAAGACGAAGATCCATGCCCTTTTGTTGTGGTTTAGCCCGGCTGGCAGCCAAACACCACACAGCCGTTCGCTCACCCTCCCCCCTCCCTCTCCGGGATGGGGGAGAGAAACGGGAAAGTGAAGTCTGTGAGTTGAGATAAAGACAGTTTATTAAGACAGGGAAAATAATAACAATAATAATAATAATAATAATAATAGTATTAATAGTAATAATGTGTACGAAATAAGTGATGCACAATGCAATTGCTCACCACCCGTTGACCGATGCCCAGCCTATCCCCGAGCAGCCGGCCCCCCACCCCGGCTAGCCACCCCTATATATTGTTCAGCATGACGCCAGATGGTATGGAATACCCCTTTGGCCAGTTTGGGTCAGCTGTCCTGGGTCTGTCCCCTCCCAGCTCCTGCTGCACCCCCAGCCTGCTCGCTAGCAGGACAGAGCGAGAAGCTGAAAAGTCCTTGGCTTGGTGTAAGCACTGCTCTACAACAATTAAAACATCAGCATGTTATCAGCGCTCTTCTCATTCTAATCCAAAACATAGCACCCTGCCAGCTACTAGGAGGAAAATTAACTCTGTCCTACCTGAAACCAGGACACCTTTAAAGACGAGCACTCATCTTCCTCAACGCCTCCTTGTTCCACTTTTGTAGCCGAAAGATGCCTGGAAAGTACGAAAGAACACTAAAGGGACACGAAGTAAAAATGAGATGACCATTTTACACATTCATTCTTTATCATACTCCATGCCCTAGGTCTCTAATCCCTTTAGGAAAGACCTCAAGAAATATTTCTGCCAGGAAACATGTCTTCATGAGAAGGGAATGAGCTTTTCACACACCCACACTGACAGGATACATATTTGTGTGGCTGCCCATCTGGCAGAATACTGATCTGGCTCCAGGTTAAAAAAGAAATCAAGCAAGAAAGAAAACAGAGAAACGAAGATAAAAGAAAAGAAATTGACTTTTTCTTGTTTTCCAAAGAAATAGAGTAAATTAATTAATTATATAAGAAGGACTATGCAAAAATGGTTTCAGCGAGATGCACGTTGCATCCCTCAGCCAGGCGGCCCCATTAATAGGAGCGCAGGTGAGCCATCCGCAAAGGCGAGCCATTGCCTCGGAGCTTCACAGTGAGCACAAGCACCCCATCCTTAGCCACAAGGCAAGTGTAGCACAGGTGTATTCTAGGGCAAGAGCACTGAAGCAGAGAGTAGAATAGCAACACTCTTTAACAAAGCTTTTGTGGTTATAGAACAAGTGTAAGAGCTTTCATAAAACCACGCTGTTTTATTAAGCAGAAAAAAAAATCTCCTCCGTGATGATGTGGAACAGCAATTCCCAAAAGTGACTGAAGTATAGCCACTATCTTTTTCTTTTTTTTCACTTTTTTTTTTGATAGCTTTAATTTGCTTGTTCTTTATGTTCACTGGCAGCACTGCTAAAATGTATCTTTACAACCTATTGTCTTAGGTAAGATTATATCAACAACTCCAGATGGACCACTTTTAAAAATAAATTCTGCTTTCCCTTATCATTGACAGGAATCACATTTACATATTCTCCTGGTGGAACTGATAATGCACTGGATGATTAATGTGCCTCGATGTACTGATACCTGTAGACTGTTTGATCAATGTCTCGCAAAGCAAGTGTCTTTCATTCAGTACGCTCAGAGTCCAAAAACACCCTGTGATTAATGTAACTAAATGTTTGGGGTCAGCTGAACCTACAGTTCCTGTTCCTGATTCAATATCAAACTAAAGATAGGTCACAAGAGAGTGGATTAGTCATTTGAAGAAAAAGTCTGAGCGTGCAACTCCAAACTATCTCCTTCAGGAAAGCTACAGAAGAGCTCCAGCATTTTTCAGTTACTACTACAGTCAGCTGCACCATGCTTCGCCTCATTGTTAAGCAGCACAGCCCAACATGCTAAGCCTTTTAATGCCAGGATATTTCCAGTAGAAAAATAAGGGGGGTTGATTCAGTCCTTGGCATTGAAGTTTGGATTTATTCAGATTTATTTATTACAGTTAGCGAACCATGAAAATCCAAGTCTCTGAAGTCATTCCCCAAAGAAAGCACTTCCTCCAGTAGGAAGATAACAAACTGGCTAATGAACACTAGACCTTTTCCTGGTTTTATTTTATCAGCTGATGTAACGCTGACTATTTCTGCCTGTCCTTACAACAGCTGTTTGCTGGCTCATTAGAAATGGAAGCTCTAAGAAGCATGGGGACTTGCTAAGGGACAGCTTTCACTTCCACTCACACTCCTTTATCCTTCTCGGATGTGTAGAAGCCATAAAAGCCATGCAGGCAACAAGGGGAAAAAAGTCTCCTCTTGCCTGTATGACGGCTCTTCTTGTCTTCACCTTGCTCCTACCACATCTCTGACTAGAAGGCAAGAAAGGAGAGAGATCTGCTGAATACCATCAGCTAGAACCTGGCTGCCTTGGGGTGCCTCTACAGCCACAGACTACATGACTTGTCTCTCCTGCCTAGTGACTGGGCAAGTCTCTGCATCACTCCGTGGAGTTATCTACACGAGCTAGGGAGCGAGCAGACATTTCAGTGATGTCCTGTAAGTGAAGTGAGATGAATCCAGGGCAAGGTATAGTATGCTGGGAACAGATATACAGATCCTGTAGGACTTACACATGTTGGAGTTGTGATAGCTATTGGTCCCCAGGAGAATAAAGGTGATGTGCAGCACCCTTAGTGACACCTGCTCCTGCACTGCACCTCCCTCTGTTCAGCCCAGTACTGCCATTCTGTTCTGTAAACACAAATGAGCACCATTTTTCTGATGTTAGGTCCATTCAGTGGCCTGTGCCCCCAGGCTTTTAAATAAGACCTCCGTAACATCAAGTGACGACTTTTTCCTGAGACTGACTCACATACGGTTACTGAAATGACCAAAACCTGAAATGACCACTATCAGACCAGGAGAAAGTAAAGTGCTGGGATCCTATGGAAAAGACAGCATATAAAAAATAAAAGTAAAACAAAAATTAAAACACAATGCTGTACTAGTAAATACGCCAGAAAAAAAGGATAAGGGAGAACACAATAATTTATCTCTTAATTAAAAAATGAGCTATGCTGATACAGAGATTTAGGGCTGAACTGTACCTACCCCTGTGAAAATGTGCTCAGGAAGAGATAACCAGAGAGCCTTTCCTCTCCTGTATGCTCACCCTGGGAACAGATGTGGATCAGCTGGCACCGTCCTCTCCACCAGGTTCCACCCGTGGTCTGCAGGACAGAGCTGACCTTGGGGACAAATCTTGCCAGCCCACCCCATTTTCTGCCATGGGTACAACAGAGTTGAAGTGACAGTAAATGTCACTACAGCATCTCAAAAGCCCAACAAACAAATCATCTGATTGCTCTTCACCAACCAAAGAGTCAACGTCTTGGTGGACATGTGCAGGACAACACAGAATGCCTGCTTTCCTTTATACCCAGCCCCACTGATCCAAAATCCTCTCCCCTGCCATGTTGTCTCCTATGCTATTGAGTTTCCTCTCTTGCAGCCAGGCTGCACGAGGTGATTAGTGACAGAACAGATGATATCATCTCATATGCAACATCTGGCGATGGCCAGATCTGCCCTGAAAATTGCTGGTTTGCAAAGTAGTTAATCTTACAGACCACAATGATCTCAAGAGTAAGGAGATTAAAGAGCAGGTAAGGAAATGCATTATGCCGGAATTGTTGTTCCTTTCCACATGTCCTCAGAGCTGCCAGAGACATCACTAAAAGTGCAGTCTGGGCCTCAAAATCCTATGTCACAAATGAGCATCTCTGCCAGCAAAGCCCAACTTGCTTCTTGCTGAAATTCCCAGCTGACGATGGCTTCACCTGCCTGCTTTTTGGAGCAGCTTCCATGTTCCTGTATTGTATAAAAGATGATGATGCCTGGTACTAAATGTGCAGTAGTGAAATGTAATCGGCTTCAGCAGAGTCATTTCTGACTTTCCTTATAACAGAGGTTTCTGGGCCATGTCTTGAAACCCAATGCAGGGATGCACAGGTCATCCATTACCCTCTTTTTCTCATGTTTTCCTTTAACACAGCTCAATACACCACTTCATAATTACACTGTGGACTGAAAGCACTATAACTGACAATAGCTTTGAACTTAAAGAAACTATTAGAGGCCCTAAGATTGTGTTTATTATTCAGGAAATACTCAAGTATAATAGAGGTATCCTTAATATTAATATAACAGAAAAAGTTAATGCCCAAAAAATAACTATTATGAAAAGTCTTATCAATAATTTTAGGAATAACATACATGCATAATGAATGAATTTTGCCCAGGGGTAATAGCTTGCATCTTGGCCTGATTTAGTATGGAGAAACTCTGCATTATAATGAAAGGCAGAATTATAGTATAACTGCTAGCTTTATCACTGCTTGGTAGGATCCTAAAACTGTCATCAAAAAGTTAAAATTACACTCACTTAAATGATCTCTATAATACAAAACTATGTGCATGTGGATTTATTGCCCTCAGAATAATGTGAACAACTTCACCATCACTGGTTTGTAAAACGTTAATTATTCTGCTGCAGGTATACATCAAAATAAAACAAGAAGGCACTTTAAAAGAGGGTAGGCTTGAGGAAGAGACTTGACCAAATTTGCTGTCTTTATTTTAAACATGGGATGAAATGATTTATTTGTCATTTGAAAGGGTTGGGTTTTTTTCTTGTAGAATTTCTTAGATACTTCTGTAAATGACACTAGCTTGAGCTACTAAAGCATAAAGGGTTTTTAATTTTTGAGAACTATATTTGACTTTTTTTTTTTAATGCCACAGTATGAAGTGAAATGTGACTTCCTTGCTTTGGGAAGAAGTTCAAGTAACAGAGTGCAATCGATCCCTGAGGAATGACTTAAGAGCGGCCCTCTCTTAAGAGCAACTCTGCCTGCACAAACCCAAATCAAACGGAATAATAAAACAGTGCTGCTTTATAGACAGAATAAACACATTGGGGAAACAAGTGAATGTTACGTACACGCTGTTATACTTAAGTTTAGTGTAAACAATATATGCTCAGCACAAACAATTACATCTCTAGTGAGGTTCTGCTACTATGTCAGAGATTTTATTGCACGTGGCCAGTAAATCTGCTTTTCATCATCAAATGGCACTAAATTTCATACAATTAGAGTCTTATTAATGCATGATATAGCAATGTTTTAAATTATATGGTCCAATAATAAATTATATAAAATACAAATACTATGATGTTCATCAAAACCCTTCTCCTAATAAGTCAGAGTATTGCCAATATTATTTAATTAAAACTACTTGTTAGCAAGAATAAATCTAATCTAGTTTTATCTTGGGAGAGACTTCAATGTAGCCCTTTAAGGTCCTGATCCTGCAGAGACACCTCTATCCTTTCACGTTTCATTTTAAGGTCCTAGGTTTTTAAGATTTTCACACTTGTAATTCAGCAAACACAATCAGCTGTTGATAGGAAGACCAGAGGAGAAATAAGAGCTCTTACACGATGTCTTCCCCTGTCTTGTGTGTTAATAAATTTAAGTAGTTTTATGAAGTTCACAGACCTACAATTTGATGTATATAAAGCAAAGTGCTGTTACAACACCATGGAACCCTCACATATGTTCACAGGGTACCTGACACAGAGGGTACAAAGGTTTTGCTCTGTTTTTTCCACCAACTTCAAAAGGTTTTCACCTCTCTGCCTTTCTTCTGTAGGACTAGGTCTACTGCAAATCCATGAATAGGTTGTAAACTACTCCTCAACTCCATCCTATTCTAAGTAGGATTTATCTAATATCCTCTAACGGGAAATATTTCAGCACCAAAATGCCACCGTTTTGTTGCAACTCATTAGAAAAGCTATCTTTTTTAATAACAAAATGATCAATTTATAAAATCCATCTACATTTCTCTTAAAAAAATAGCATCTCTGCTGCATTTGTCTCAGGCAAATTAGTTTCTTCAAAAACACATGAGTATATTGGGAGAAACACTTGGAAATGACTGCTGAAGAAGGAGGTTGCGTGGGGTACATCTTCTAAGACATTGAAGAATGGAAGCAAATGGGAGTGAATGAACAAATTAATGATTAAGGAAGAGTTATTTATTTATTTATTCTGGAAGCTCTGTCCAGCTTGGCCTCCCAGGTTCGAGCAATCTTTCACTGTCAACATCTGCCATGAGATTGATTCAATTAAGATTAGCGGCACTAGAGAAAAAAGTGGCATGGTTTACTTTTGATTAGTATTGTCTTTCCTCCCATCTCACAGCGGCTGCGACCCCTACAACCAAGATAGTTTAAATATATTAGATGATGAAAGTAAATCATTTGTCTGGTATGTATGAGCACAACAGGAAACAAACTTAATCACCACTTCTATTTCAGGTGCTTCTGTATCTTTGTGAGGATCCTCCCTTCCATTTCACGTATTGAATTTAATTTGCTTACGGTTAACTCTAACTCATATCTTTTTAGATATGAATAGATAGGGGCAATGGTGTAGGACTGGAAAAAAGGGGCAGGGTGCCAAATAGAGTTTACTGCAGGAAGTAGTGTAATTCCCAATATAATTACCTTTGAAGGCAGATTAGTTTCTATCCCTCCTGCATCTGAAGTGCTTTAAGAGTATATAAACGACAGTTAGTTTCCATATCACACGTTACCAGGTAGATTACATTTGAAAATTAGCTAGACATTTGGGGTGTTTGTCCGCCTGCTGTCACTGGCATGGCCTACATTTTCTGCTGGTACAAATGGGATAAACTGTCTTGAAAACAATAGAACCCGACACAGTTACCATAGACGAGCATTTGACTGAGAGCATTTTTTTTTATTCCCTTCCATCTGAATAAAGAAGGAAACTAATTCTCATATTATCCATTCTAGAGAAAAATGTTATGGCATTTTTCTGTTTTTCATGGTCTCTTAGGACACAGAAAGATGAAATCACTTAAAACAGACAGGTGTCCTAGGCTTCATGGCAACAGATAACAATATGTAAAAGAACATCATTTGTTAGTGTGGTTACATTTTTATCGCTGTATAAAAAGCCCTTACACAGTTGAACTGAATGTACGTTTCTAGAGCTATTTCCAAATTAAAGAATTTGTTAGGTAATACAATTATTTTAATTAAAAAATAAAATGAATAAATAAATAACAGAAATAACAAACCCTCACCTTTAGCTAACCTATCATATTACAGACATTCCGTGGCCCGCTATTAACAAACAGTAGCTTTTAAGCACATTTTCTGGCCAGCCAAGGCCAGACTCTGACCCAGCAGGGCAGCTTCTATCTTCTGCTGAGATTCCAATCACGGCACGCAGGTTTCCTCAGTAAAGGTACTCGTTTGCACTCCTAGTGTTTTATAGCAACATAGATAAATCATAAGGTTTTTTTTCCTACGATACCTTGGGCCGGATCCTTGTCTGGATCCACGCCAAAAAAATACTGGTCAAGGGTTGATGGGTAAGGGATGTGAGCATAGCCTTTTATCTTTGCCCCAAATTCATATTCCAAACCAGTCTCAGCAGGGAGTGTAATGAAATCAGAAGTCTCAGTTTGGTCCCTAGTGGCATTAGTTCACATTATAAAATCATTACACATCATTTGACAATGTTGTGCACTGTTAGCGTAGAGAAGAACTTGTTCCGTGTCTCGGGGGGGCGGGGGGCAGTCCCTACAGAAAAGAGCGGGTTTGTGTGTGATGAGGAGGTGCAGCGAGGAGTGCAGCTGGCTGGTTGATAATGAGCACTTTGATGTTTAGCGTTTTTAGTCCCTTAACACTCATCAAGACCAATATTTGTCAGAATAGAAAGAGGGGAAAAAAGTCAAATTGTTGTTTTCTAAAAGGGCAACTGAGTAACATTTACCTAGTACAAGTTTAAAGGGAAATTCAGATGTTGGAAAATGCATGGAATCTATTACAGCACCCTCGCCTATTGTTATTCACAACATCTTTGACTGTTGCTATTCTAGAACTTCAATGTAGAAATGGGGACGTTTTCCTACTTCTTTTCTGTTTTTCCCCTTTAAAGGCAGATTTACAGCATAACGTCTGATCTCATGCACTCACCATGATACTCTCCAAAGGCCCTGAAGACAATGGATCTTTCCGAGTCATGCAAAGCAGCGACTGTGTGCAGACTTGGGGTCTGACTGCACATCTAGGGATGTAGGGAACCACAAATAAAACATGACACAATTCAGAGCAACCCCAGCGGATAGTAGGCTGTTTGTAGCCCACTTACACAGCTTGCAACAGCATATTTTTAATTACTAGGCAGAAATCCTATTGTTAATTGCAGTTGAAGAAATAAGTCTCTTTGCAGGCCACAGAGCATGTTCTTTCTCAAGCGAGATGAGCTGCAATCATAATTAGAATAAAAAAAGCAAGGACAAATCACTAAGCAGTTAATTAGCTCTCCAGTTTTAGTTAAAAGCTATGTTGGCTTTTCAGTCGTGGAGAAATCACCATTCCCTGGAGCACAGCTGGAACTATCTGGGCAGCCGTTGGAAAACCCCATCCCCGGGGTCACCTAGAGCACCAGGACTGAAAACACAAAGAGCGGTAAAGTCAGGTAAGGCTGGATGGAAGCCGTCAATCAGCTATAACAAGAGCTCTTTCTCATGCGTTGGTCCCTTGGCAACTTCACTGCTGCAAGCCAGGACCAGCACTGTCCTACCTAAGCCACGAGCTCCTGCCCTCTGCCTTCCGGCTCCTCCAGGGAGATGAAATGGCAGAGGACATGGGGCCAGGCAGGAGCTGGACCCAGGACCATGCTGGGGGAAGTGGAGGGGACAGAGAAGCAAATCAGCCCTACTTTGCGGGGACTTTGGGTTGGGAAGCACACGTCCAGACCTCAATGGCAACTATCAGCCTGGAGCCCCCAGAAGCCATAGCTCAGGCCATGGGACACTGCACGCTTCTGGGCTTGGAGGCACTTCCATCAAGCAAGTTGCACATCCTTTGTGTCGTGCAGGTCTCGTGTTATTTGGGGCTTTTGTCTCACGTTCATGACTTTCTGTGAAACTAACAAGCCACGGAACACTTCCATTTTTAAGGATAATGATCTGATGCAGTCTCGGTACTCCAGCAAGCTGAGCTTTAAGCAAAACATCACCTAAACTGAAACAACAAAATCTCGGGAAGCGACCACACTCGGTATGCCTTAGGTAACTCTCAGAAGGTTCGTCTGCTGTTCCCGTCAATGCAAACACTTTCAAAACGAAATTAGGGGAGCTTTTAAAGAAAAGGTTGTTCTGAGACTCCACGTTTCTACTTTCAATTGCGTCTCCAGCAGCTGCAGCCGGCGGGGGAGGGCGGGGAACTGGTCCTGGAGATATCTGGCTTCATTCACCATTCACTCCTAACTGGTGTAACAGTTTTATGGCCTTTCCCTAATGATCACCCATTGTGTAGCGGATTGCCAATCGAGGATCACTTAATGACAAAGCAGAATAATTTAACCCCTATTCACATGACAATGCCCAGAATTACCCACGCAAATGCCGGGACACAAGAGAGGCGCACAGCACGTTTTTCAGCTGGACGAGGTAAGTAACGTTAACAAGCCTTTATCCTGCTCCACTTCCCTGCCACTGCCAAAAGGCTGACCCCTGAACTCTGACCTCTCCCTTTGACCGACCGCTATAACATTTCGGTTAACTCGGTTAGAGCCGCAGGTGTAGCCACTGCCAGCGCCCCATAAAACGGGGCAGACCCCAAAGGAGGAGAAACTGGGGCTCATCCCATCCCCTGTCCCCATCCCCGTCCCCAAAGGGAGCAAGCCCCAAACTGTGCCTGCCTGGGGTGCGACAGCGGCCCCAAGGGAGACACAAGGCAGTGTTAGGGGCTGTAGGCTGCTACCAAGGGTGTTTTTTCAGACCTGGCTTAGGAAGGGGGGGCACACATCCTCGCCCAAAGATGTGCAGGGGGATGTGGGACTCATGGGCACATTGCTTTGCCGGGTGGGTGGTGGGTTGGTGGCTCGGGACAGTGTGCACAGAGGCACCTGCTCCATGCTGCTGGGTTTGCACCGAAACCAATAAAGGGTGAATGCAAAAACAAGGCACAACGTAATTAACTTTGACTTCAGACTTTTGAATAGAATCATTTCTGTCACTTTATGGCTCCCATGTTCACTTCCTAAACATGCACCCCTGATTCGATGGCACTGATTTTCACGGGAGGTGAATTTAAAAGGCAAATCAGTAAAACACAACCAGTTATTGGAACCAGATTTTAAATTTGCACAGTACTTACAAGGCTTGCCTTATGAGAACAGGCACAAATATCTGCTGATTTATATGGACAGTCAGAACTAGGCCACCTACATTCTGATTAAAGTTTCAAATTAGGATCAATTTAGTGAGGAAAAGTGCACAGTATATTTGTCTAGTAATAAACTTAAAGAAATTCAAACGCAGCTGTAAATATACTGCAATTACCAAAAGAAGGCAAGTTGATCAAATAAACTGTTCATTGGGAATCATTCATGTAGCTATATTTAAATAATCTGAAAGGATGGACTTGGGACAAGCAGACCTCCCCTTTTCAGACACTGCTTTAAATAAGGGACTAGCCAGGAGTGTCCAGAAGTGTGTGTGTCCTCACCAGGTTATCTGATGGAGTTGGTTGGTCTTCTGAGCAAAGACAAAAATCCACCTTCATGAGAAACATTTCTAGCACGTTCAGTAGAGATGACAAAGAAGAAAAGATACATTTTGGTTTGGTTTTGAGAGTAAACTGGAGGTGTGTTCCCCAGCAGGCACGTCCCTGCCTCTGTGACCCCTCCACATGGAGAAACCATTGCAGCGTTAGGGCTACCGGGGCAGTGTGACCGGACCCCATCCCCATGCAGAACTCCCAGCTGCAATCCAGCACATTACTCCTGTAAGGTGCTGATAAGGAGAAGAAAGGGCTGCATGGCCGTTGTAATGCTGGTTGTCTCAAGATCAGGCACTCCCCACGGTTTCTGCTGTGAACATACTGATCTCCACTAAGTAGAGCAATCCCACTGCCACATGGTTTAAAATCAGTTGGATATGTCAGTATCAGTATGTTACTAAACAAGTCTGTTTAGATTTGAAAGGGTTTTTTTTGGAGAAATGTACACTTATTCTATAGGTGGGCGTCACTTCAGTTGAAAGTTTTGGAAGAGGTGCATTGGGCAGATCAATATACAGCACGTACACCGAAGTGTTTTATTTTAGACAAGAGAAATGCAAGAGAAGTTTAGCGAAATACCAAATATTCAAAACCACTGAAAGCCCCCAGGTTCACAACAAGACATAAACCACTCTTTTCTGCTAGGACCCCTCCATCTCCCTGGCATCCCACTTCACCTCCCTGCTATCAACCACCAGCACAAACCATGAAGTCCCACGGCGTAAGGCTCCGGCGCGAAGGCACGTATCGCCACACGCGAATCTGACATTGCCTTATCTCGGCCCTTTTGCTGTTGACATTTGTCACCAGTTCAAAACTTATTACAGCGAACATCTCTGCTTAAATTTACAGATATGTTTTAATTAATGGGGGAAAATGCGTTTATCTCCTCCAACCAGCGCCTGGGTTCCAAGTGTTTGTTATCTCCGGTGTGAAATTTCAGCTGACAATGGTTAACGCTTCCCACACGGCTCCTGAGGCTGGGAGCAGGACTGGGAGCGGGGCTGATGACCACGGAGAGCAGCCAGCCCATGCTGCCATCAGCTCGCTGCACCACGCTCTCTCCCTCCTAACGAGAGCTGTGCTTAAACAAGTGTACAGAGCCCAGCTGTCCGGGATCTGGGTCCGTGTGACCGATTCGACATCTGAGAGTTAAATTAATGGCAAAGGGTTTAATTGTGAGTAAACAATACCACATTAAGGAGCAGTAAACACAGCAGTAGGGACTAAAAGACTGAGTATTCAATCACAGATGTGGCTGCTTCAGTGCTTTCATTAACGGTCTCCCCCGTCTGTACCTTATGACTGGGCTTTTGGCACGGTTATTCATTTAAACGGATTGCTTCCTCCTCCAGCTCCTGCTTCCACTTCGGCACCCCTACACACACACATACCCCTTACCTACACACGCACCCTAACACACACACTCCAAACCACGAACCCCACACGTCCCAAGAGGGACAGAGTTGGAAGTGCCAGTTCCAGCAACCCAAGCAGACCCCTTCATGAGCTAGGTAAATACCCACAGAATTTTAAAAACCAATGTTATGTTTATTTCTTTAACATTGTCAGCTGTGTATCTGTATGTGACACCTGCACACAGACCTGGGCCGCCTGGGTACCCTGTACCCGAGTTGGGAGCAAGGACAGGGTAGCCATGGCCATTTAGCCCCGGGGGGCTGCCCTTCAGCGAGGCCCCTGCGTGTTCTGCAGCTGGGTCCAAGGGGGTCAGAGCAGGCCCTGTATGGCCACTGTGCCTGGAGTTCCTCCTGTCCGCAGAGGGACAAGCCCTGAAATCCTGCAAGCACAAGGCCGCAGGGATTAGCTGCGGATCCTCTGAAAGGGTAAGAGGCGCACAGCGGCTGACTGGAAGTATACGAGGGGAGATACCAAATTCTTGTTCATCATTTTGTTTCTCTGGTTTCCCTTTACTCCCATTCTCATTGCTTATTGATTTTTGTTTCCAGCTGACATGCGAGCGACAGCCTATATTAAGACAACAGCAGCTGAAGCATCAGTAAAGTCAACATCGCTATATGGCACTAAGAAATCTGCTGTTTGATATGCAGGTTACCCCTCCAAGACATGCCTTAGGAAAATGCAGCCACTTCTGAAGGGGGGCAAGGGGGGCTAGGTGGGTGGGCTTCAGAAAAATGCTTCCCCGCATGATGTCCAGTAGGAGAATCCCTTTCAAAAACAGCAAGATGGATGGGCTGTCATCAACCCACTTCATACCCTGCTTTGCAGGACACTCATAAAAAGGAGAAAGGACGGTTCTGGTTTGTTCCATGCAAGATCAAAATGCACAAAAGGTGATTGACACGAAGAAATTGGAAGTGTAGTAAACTACTTGAAACAGTTCTGGAAGCGCTGACTACTGAATAACTCGGTCATGTGTAACTTCCAGTTGCTGAAAGACTAACCACCACTTTAAAACAATTGAAATCCTTATATATTGTGAGTATAAGCTTTTAATTAATTTGCTATATTACACGTATCAACGGTTAGACAGAACTGGAGCTTAACAGCAATTTATCTTCAATCTGTTTGGAAGCCAACATAAATATTTCTTCATTTCACCCTGCTTTTGACTCACTACAGTATGCAGAAGCAAAAGGGCCAAAGCCACTGCTGGCGTTAACGTCACAAAAGGTGTAACCTCGTTTACATCAGTGGCACCTACTCCCCTTGTGCCAGCAGCAAGCCCATGGTGGAGCAGGAGCCGCTGCTTTGTGCTGACAGCTCCCTCCTGCCAGGCAAGGCTCCCCCTGGGCTCTTCGTCCTCTGTGAATGGGACGCTCACCAAGGCTACTAGCAGTGCAATCGGACAGGGAGGGTTTTTTTGTTGTTGATATAAACAAAAAGAAAGCGAAAGGAACATATGAGGCAATAAAGGACATCCTCGCTTATTCTGTCCAGGCTTTTCTGTTGAGATTGTCAGCAAAAATATAACTGGGGTTTTGTGCTGGTGAAGACGGTACCACCTACTTTCACTTGGTCTTTGCATCAGCATTACACAAGCGGTGATGAATCACAGCCCAGGCACTCTTAGTCTAGGCTTGACGTGAGTGAGTAAACCAGGAATTCCCTCCGTCTTTTGCCATAGAGCCCCACACAAGTATTGAGGAGGCAAATCTCCAAAATCCAGACACACAAACGTGAGGAATGGTTCCAGGAGGGCAGAAATTTCCAACAGAGACTTCAGTGAAAACAGGCAACCTCCCTGAGACAGGAGGCCCGTATTTGTATTCTCCGGTTTACTCAGTCTTTCCTCTGATTAATTTCATTAGCTCTTCACTTTTTAATGAGTGTAATCCCACAACTCCCCAAGCATGCACACTCCACAGCCTGTCCCTGGAAATTATCTCCCCCTGCCTTTTATAAAAGCTCTCTCACAAACAAACAGGCTGCTCCACACTTTACACTCATACCCATGTAGCTAACACAATTTGCCAATTTGCCAAAGGGCAAAAACTCTAAGCTGCCTTTATTTGCCTTGCTGCTGAGTGATCTCAGCCGCAGCGACGACGAGTCAAGCAGCGAGCTGTGGGGAGATGCCACGCCGCAGCTAAACTCACCTCAGCTGCAAGCGGCGGAGCTGCCATCTTGCTAATCAGCTTTAATTTAGCTGTCTCGCAGCTTCATAAGTAAATAAAGACTTACTTAGTGTCAGAAATATCAATGTTTAGCCACCGAGTTAAAAAAGTATGGTAATTAAAAGAGTGCCACAAGTCACAGCTCCGCGCAATCCTAACAGATTGTAGGGTTTGCCTTTTTGAACCTCTCAGCACGTTTGGAAACTTGAGTAAAACAACAAAAGGTGTTAATAGCTTTAAGGGGAGCACCATGCTGATAGATTACCCATTACGGTTATCCACTCACAGCGAAATGGCAAATAGGTTTGATCAATTCGATTTTAATGTAAAGTGGGACTTGACAAAACAGCACCGAGCAGAGAGAAGACCTTTTGTTGCTAATGCGTCTGAAAAAAGCACTTAATTGAGGTCATAATAATATTAGCAGTTATCACCATCAATAATTCAGCCTTATTTATTACTACACGGTAAAGTTCTGTCAAACAGGAGTCGTTGAGGCTTATACATGTTAACACGAAGCTGGCTGTTGGGTGATTGGTATATATTTCACCAGCTGCTCGAAACTGCGGGATAGCAAGAACTAATGACACTCTCTCTTGGTCCATGCATTACACAATAGTTAATTTGCTGTATGCAGAAGTATACGTTACAAATATAATAGTCCCGCATAAAGTATGCATAATAAAAAAAGCATTATATCTGAAACAGTGACTGACTAATCTTGCCTGAGCTATCTGTCAGAAGGAAAACAATTTCAATTCCTGCATGATTTAGTACTCCTACAGCTGGAGAAACATAAATTCTGCCTCTTCACACAGCTCTAGTCACCTGTGATTAGTTATCTTTAAAAAATCTAAATGAACGTATAATTGTACAATTATAGATGCTAACTCCAGTGTTAAAATTTAAAATGTATTAGTCTCGTAAAATGCCTCATTAATCTCTGGGTCTTAAAGGACATACTTGTCCTGTAATGAGCCAAATGTAGGAAATATGTGAGATGGTCGTGGGAGGATTTGAGCTCCTAACTATTTCTTTTAACCTTAGAAACATTTTATTCCCACAAAACCTGTTTACAAACACAAAGTTGTTAGTGACAAAGTCAGTTTGTACTTCTCTGGTCGTTAACTATGGAAATGAGCTGTTTGGAAGAGATTAGTTTTTCCTTATACACACTATTCGTGAATTTATAACAGCTCCATAATTACTGGCTGGAAGTGCAAGCAGAAAGGTTGGGCAGGAATATTGATATTGCCCCGCCTGCAAATGACTGCTGCTCCCCTGCACTGATTGCATGAAGCTCCTCGTAGGTTTTTACCACCTTCCTTAAGGGAAAATGTAAATAAATAAAGGCCATGGGGTACCTGTGAAAACCCAAGCTAATCACACGCAGGCTGCCCACTTGGCAGCAGCGAGGTGGCTCCTTGGAGGAGCTATGGACGACTGACTCAACGAGGCATTCAAATGTGGGAATTAAAAACTGTTAGATTGCACAGAGGGATCCTTAACCTCAGCCCTTTGGCAACACAGTGATGTTTCTTCCCTTTTCTTCTCTCTCAGCCCTTCTTGGAAGTGCCATACACATCTGATTTATTGTTTTCCAGCTGCCTCAGAGCTGGCTAATTCAGGATGCCTGCTCCTTGCTGCACACAACCCCACTAATGACGGCTGTAAACTGCCTGCCCCACTGCCTCCAAAATCATCTTGCCTTCTGCTCTTCCTGCCTGCCTGGTCAATAGCCAGCATGGCCCTATTGCTCCAAAGCACATCTGGATTCATAGATTTGAACCTTTTGATCCTGGAAATGTAGCAGCTCCAGACAAGCCTTCCTTTGCAATTGGCTCTGTGCAGATTCCTCACCCGATTTGAATGAGAAAGGTGAGGCTCTGTGTTGTTGAAATGGACAAGCAAATGTTCAAAACCATTTTAAACAGTGGGCCAGTATTGTTTGCCCTGAAGCTTAAGTGGATTTTTTTTTTCCTTTTTCTTTCCCTGAAACACAAGTTATCCGCGGGCTCAACAAACCAACATGCGGCTCCTGACAATAATAGGGTATCGCTCAGCCAGTTTGTAGGGCTGCCAAAGAGACTCTTCTGCTTCCCTGGCTGGTGGGTTGGCTTGGGCTTTTTGTTGCTTTTAAACAGCATGATATTTTAAAAGTTATTAGGGCATTAATGTTGCTTTTTTAATGAATAATGCTTTATAAAATTACTGATAAGGCATTAACGTAAGTTTACCTCTCAATGCGAGTTATTTTTTTTCTATTTTACTATCCATTGCTTCATTAAATCAACACTGAAAAAGACTAGCCTTGCCGAATTTCTCACTGCACATTCAACTGTTTGCCCATGACAGTATTTGAATGTGCTTATTATTTCTAGTAAAGCCCTTATCATTTTCACTGTGAAATTTAAATCACCCTGATCCAACTCTTCTTAGCTAAAGTCAGCTTTATCAACCACAAGAGATGTGGGATTTTAAAAAGATCTGAGTAAATTCACATTGTTTGGATAAACTCATTCAGGGGGTTCAGCAAATGAAAGCTGAAATAGATATGTATTCCAAGGAGGCTGAGGACTGCTCAAAAATAAATAAGTAAAAGCGTAATTTAAAAAGAAAGAAAAAAAGGAAAGAAGGAGAAAAAAAAGTTAATGGTATCAGTGTCTTTTTAATGAGGGCATTCACAACCCAGATTTTGAATTGGTATTTCTGTGCCTCCACAATAATTCAGGTGAAAAGTAAAACAAAACAAAACCAAACAAACCATAAAAACTGTTTATGCAGAAATAAAATTGTTCCCTACAATTTACCCTGCTATGTCGTCTGGTCAGTGTTGTGCTACCAAAAACGTTAAGGACTGCATTTATGCATTATCCCATAATTTAAGTAACTGTGTATCATGTATATTTAAAACCATCTCTCTGTAGTTTTAATTATCTCAGTCTGCAGGGACAAAATGCAGCTCCCATGCCTGAGACCGAAATGAAAGTGCTGCATGCTGACAGCTAAGATGTCTGTCCTAGCTTGTTGAGATTTCCTGTAAAATTTGCATTGAAAAGGCAGCTTTAAATATACTTAAAATAAAAAGAGCATTTGCATCTAATTTGCTACACTTGCAGTATTAAAGTTTTATCTGAATAAAGACATGTCAAATGGATTTATATAGTTAAGCTGATAGCTTTTAAAGTCAACACAGTAACATCAGCTAAATTCAACAAAGTAATGGCAGCAGCTAATGGCATTTATTAGTTTATCATCATTTACTTAAAAACCATAACACAGATCATTTTATTTTCACATTACTGTTTGTGATTCTTTGACTCAGTTTGTATTGATTCCACAAATTATGGCAGAAACTGACATTTATCTAACAGTTTTCCAAGCTCTGAATGTTGGCTTTAGTGGGAAGCAATTGAACTCTTGCCACACAACGGTTTGAGCTACGCTAGAAACAACCATCTTCAAATAAACACGTCTGGCAACCATTTTAAAATACGATTGTTGCTTCTCTGAGGATGACAGAAGGGTTTTTGTTACTGATAAGGCTCTTATTACAAACCACTGCCTATGTAATCTACAGCTCGATCACACAAAGCACTAAGCACATTCACCCCCAACCTAGCAAAGCACTGAAGCATTAAGTTTTGTTTTAAATATACGCATAATAGCAAGCAAGCTTTTTTACAGTACTTGGCTTCTTCAGATGTCAAAGGACTTCAAAAAGGGGATCATTACTGTTTCCACACAGGGAAACTGAGGCATGAGAGAATCCAAATCACATCCTGTACTGCAGTGGGACTCAAAGCTCACTTGCAAGCCTCAGCTGGGAGTTCTGCATATTATGTTTTACTGCCACCTTATGCTTCTGTTGATTTCAGTGTCATCATTTGACCAGGCTGCAGTGGAGCTACTTGCCAAAAGCACATGCTTATGATGAAGATTGTTGGAGGGGCCTAGGTGTACAGTCTCTTCACTGTCAGCCCATGGGAAAAAGCAGGGCTTATGAATAATGCTCTCAATTCTGCTATAGCTCCCAGTTTCTCCATCTGTTTAATAATTATTACTCAGGACTAAAAGTTTACCAGGAAATACTAAGCAATATTTTATTGCCACCATAAAAACCAGGCACCCACACAGTTTGATTTGTAAATATTTTGGGTGCGGACACCTACATGTCATCACTCAGTTTTATAACTGCACTTGAAAACGACATCAGAAGTTTCCAATCATGAGATCTACTCTCCTGCTCAGTAACATCTAAGCCTGTTCTTCAGCGGAAGAAAAACACAACTGAGCTTGGAGACGGTTTATTTTCAGAACTATGCACGGAGGTCAACATTCTTGCTAATGGGAGGCCCATGTCTAATTCCCCATGTCATACCCTAAACCCTTAATTCCAAAGGGATCACCAGCTTCTCTCTCTTGTTCTGGTAGTAAGGCCATATTCCCAAGAAAAGTGACAATCAAGTCACATTCGGCAAGAATTTGAATCGAACATGCTTTCTTCATGCCATTTATTGTAATTCTCCCATACCAACAGACTTTGTTCTAGTGTGTCCTCACCCTGAACCCTGGCTTCTATTTCAGCACACATTTGTAATTCCCTGTGCCTGGGCTGGAGAGCACAAACCTCTGGCTCACCAGAACAGCCTGAGACAGCTGGAGCAATGGATTCAGAGGCATAGCCATCCTCTTTGAATCACCATCTCACAGCTGGCCAACTTTCTTACGTGCAACTGCCAGGCTGGGCAAAAGAGAGTGACAAGGAGCTAAAAATTGTATTGACCTTCATCTGGAGCCCCAGTCTGACCTCATTCAATTCAATAGCAATTCTGTTCATATTTTAACAACAGCTGGATTGGACGTTTATAAGCTTTTGTTTTATTGAAGGTTACTAATGAAAAGCTACTAAGCAAAAGTTGAGCAAAAATGTTATTTTCTTTGCTGTATGAACCATCTTCCTTTGGCTCAAGGATCACAGCTGCAACCTACTAAAAATGCATACCAAATCTTACGGCTATTTCGGTCCTGCCCAACAGAATGACAATTCCAGAAGCTTCCATTGTGTCAGAGAGAGCAGATATGTTCTCCTCAGAGCCGGAGGGGAGACAGTGCCTCCAGCAAGACTGTTCCTGCAGAGAACACTGTGGCACAAGCCACCTGAAATAAAAGCCTAGAACCAGGTAGCTACAGCACTGTGAACAACACCAACATTTAAGAACTAGGGCAGCTGAAGGGAGGAGAGAGACTTATATTCAAAGTCAGAGTGAGAAAAAGCAACCTCTTGATTTTCATCCAAATGCAAATAGAAAGCCAACACAGCTGCTGAAGAACTGGTTCCTGCCAGCTCCACCTGAGAAACAGGGCATTTTGCACAGCAGTAGTTAGAGCTTCCATGTGGCTTTGAGGTACAGCCCCCAAGCAGTTCAGTTCGACCTGAAAACCACAGGGCATGGGAGAATTTTCCCACCCCTGATCACAGATGTGGGCTGGAGGAACTGTTCCGAGCACAAATCCCTCTGGAGTAACATAAGTGGAGCAACCCAAGTTCACGTCCTTTCTGTTGCATCTCGCTACATGGTGGTGAGCTTGCCTTTTTATTTCAACCTTCTTATAGTTCAAACAGCTCGTTCATAGCTTGCACTAGCAATGGCTGTTCTCCACTTTCATTCTCCCCCACTGAGGCCCTTCCTACCCCACGCAGGAATGAAACAACAGCACCCCAGCTGGTGTATATACTGTAGCAGACACGATAATGTCAACCAGATATAGCGCCACATCTTCAAACCGATGCAAATTATCCTAACTTCATTTACTGCAGTGGAGCTCTTGGTGTTTTCTATCAGATAAGGATGTGGACTTTAGCATTAATCGTGTGCAGAGCAAAAACCCACCATTTCAAGCTTCATTATGAAACAAGTGCTACATTAGCACCGAGCATGGCAAATCTCAGAATTTCCCTTTAATGATCTTGAAGATTATGTGCAGCAAGAAAGAAGAAGTGGAAAATCTGTCATAAATACCACAGAATACATTTAACAGCTAAAAGCTAGGCTTTCTTTAACACTCCTGCCTGAAAAACTAGAGACTATTCATTAACTAGGAAGCAGAGGAATTGGTTTGTCATTATACTATGTCTAGGAGACAGAAGACAACAGAAAGTTAGTTCTCGGGCCTGGAGATTGCTTAGACTAGGAAAAAAAAACGGTATATGGATAAGCACAACTATATTAAAATATATTATGATTAAATATGGAAATGACTGCGAAAAATCTCAAGATATACTTATGAAATATTGACCATTGCAGTCTGTTCTTTGCTCATCCTTGGCAACACCTTTTAGTCACTACGCACCATCTGATGACAGCAGGAAATACCTCTGATGGTGACTTGCTTTTCGATATCTCTGGTGACAGCTGGAGACAGCTTACATGAGCTGAGTCTGTAGTGGATCCCCCTTGCTCCTGGTACACGTGCGGTAGGTGCACAGAACACCCTAATTCTAAGAAGGACTGATTGTAATGGCTTTAATTCTACAATCACCGGAAATGTCTTCAAATCATCCTTAACCTGGTTTTCCCAGCCTTTGTTCATGCATTACCCCAGTCCGCTCCAGTATATGTGCATTTCCCAAGAATACCTGCTGCTGTCCTAGGCTTGAAGAAAGACCTCTAACACTGCCCTGACCGCAGAGCAAGAAGTGGAATCCCATTTTCCCTCAAAACAGTTGTAGAGATGCAAGACGCTGCAACTTTGCCCACTGCCTCAGCACACTCATATGAGCCTAATCCGTACTGTCACAAAGCCTCGAGAAGTGTTCATGTAATGGGAATAATGCATGACAGGAGGACATAAAGAACTAGTCAAGAAGGCTGTAGCTGTGATAATGTTTCTACAAGGAGATCAACTTACCTCCTTAGATGCGAAGATAGTGTGAAGCAAAAGCATCTTCTCCCTTTCTTTCACAGGAGTAGGAAGTCCACTGTGAATTCCATGTCATTTTCTAAAATGAAACAAAGATGTTGTGAATACTTTTCTTCTATGGCAAAGGAATTAACTGAGTACATACTGCTGTATTTCACTCAAGTTTTTAAGAGAGTGAGTTGCTGGAAAGCTTCACTTGAAGGGCACTGCCAAGTACTGCAGCCTTTAAAAAAATGGTGAATTCACTTTGTCTGCACTGGGTGATGGTTAGAGGAATTTTTTGTTTGGCTGTTTCATTACACTCCCAAACTGTGTTGCCACAACCAATTTCACTTGCACTTGCCTATAAAAAAATCTTTTGTATCTCTGTTTCTGCAAAACGGTACCTATCTTGTGTCCTTCCCCCACAGAAATCTTTGAGATTTGGGGGAAAACAGACCTTCCTCATTCTTTCCCTTTGAGCCCATTAATGACAAGCTTGCTCTCTTTTTGGAGTCAAACTTTTGCCAAACAAAAAAAAAAACAACAACAAAACCTTTGTGAGAATTAAAGGAATGAATATGCAAACTACACAACCCCCAAGCAGCTAAATAGGAAGAATAACAATAGAATGGTAATTAAAGCATTACCATTCACTTTATGGACTGATTGCATGCTCCCCTTCCCTCCGAAACAAGCCTTTCATTTAGAGTTGAGGGAGCAACAGAAATCTCTTGGTTTCAGCTGCGAACCAGTAAGGCTTAAGACTTATAAACGAAGTAAGTTCTGTCCATGCAAGGCTCTTGGGCTCCCATGGATGTGTTTACTGAAGGATGGTTCCCACACAGCCATTGCATTGCACTTTCAAATTCCAAAGATTCTGGTTTTGAGGAACTGTTTTACTTGCTTATCGCCAAATAATGTGCCAAGTTAAAAAAAATAAAAAAACTCTATCTTCAGTGATCTACTAATCAGTCTTTCCTACTACAGTCTACTCTATTGTCTCCATTTGAGATAATGAATATTAAAATTGTACAATTCATCCCACAGGGTGTTTTTTGATTTATACAGGGCACAATAGAAGCCCTTTTCTTTTTGTTGAAATTCCGCCTTCTTTAGGGTGGAAACAGGAGATATGGATGAGCGGAACATAACACTGTGCAGCAGAGAGGGGAGGAGAAATGCACGGCAAATATAGCAGGGCAAACCTTTAATCTCACTGAAAAATGAAAAAGCCATAGGATCTTTGCAGCCTAATTTGATATCATCAGCCACTGTGCACAAAAATCAAACATGTCTGCGTGCAAACCACAGCTGGCCAACTGCAGGCAAGCAGAGCAGGTTGCATAAACAGCACCAGGATCAACATGCAAGTTCCTGAGGATTTCACATATATTTTGATGCCTGTGCAAAGCAGAAAGAGGTATTTTATACCCATATGAAGAGAACAAGCACATACTTTCATGTTCAGACCCAAAAGACAATCCTTACGCTACAATACTGAATACAACCTCAGAGAGACCAATGGTAGAGTCAGCCTGGCTAGGCAGCCAGCATGTCTGGGAGTTTCTAACCTGGTGTTTAAATCCCCAAACCATCTGCTCTCTGGAAGCCAGAGAGTGACACAGGGTTTCACTGTAGTTTGGTTTTATAATAATATTATTTCCATTTATTATATAACAATTCTGTAGAATGGCAAAAATTCACACAGACAGCAAGTTTCAACAGAACTTTTGAAAGTGATCCAGTTCCCAGAAATTAGTGGCAAAACTGCTAGCGGGTTTGGTGAGAGAGAAGGCCCACAATGAAGATGTGTTTTCAAAGGGTTTAAAAATTTTACTCAAAAAAACCTTTCAACTCCAGAATCGAAAAGAAAATCCATTCCAAAATCCTACCTTGCACCTCTTGTCCATTTATAATTAGGTGGGCAGAACATTTAGCTCACACTTCCATGCCTTTTTGGGACCAGACAAGAGCCACCCACATCTCATGTGGCTGCTGCCAGCGGGCAGGTGTGGAGGGTGATGGTTCGTCTGCTCCCTGCTGGTAGCCCAGCACCCCATCTCTCCCATCCAAAACTTCTCTGTATGTTGCAAAATCAGTCTTTTTAAAAGAAATGGGAAAATACAGCATATTGTGTTAAGTTCCCTCCTTAAGATATACTGTACAGGTCGTAACTTATCCTTTTTAATAAAAAAGAAATAAATTTACCTTTTGAGTGTCATTTCTGACCACTGCTGCCCCTTTGCTAAAGCCACAGGGCTTCACAGTAGACAGCCTGATGGAATTCCAGTTCACAGCTTAATTTTCCTCCTGATAAAAGAGACAAAAAGTTCCTTTCAGTAAAAATAAAATTTAATGCGGTCCGCAAATTTGATATATTACAACCTCCGACCTCAGCTTAATTGTTCACAAAGGGCTAACGGTACCACTGGCAAGTAAATGACTTCTACAGAGTGTTGCAACCCTGATAGCTCAGGAGAAGGGGAGCAGCAGTCTGACAGATAATCAAAATTTTTAATGCGAACCATAGTGAGAGGGGTTATTCAGAGCACACCCAGACTGTAGGAGCCTTCCACAGCTGCCATGGTAGCTCCTTAGGATGAGAAATGCTTAAACATCATCCTCACTCAACTTCGTTAAGTGTTGCTGCTGTTAGCTACCAACCAATACGCAGTCTGACACTTCACAGCAACAGACAGCAACGGCCTGGGACTTACAAAGACAGAGACATGGTACTTAAATTTCTTTGTGGCCAAACCTGCCCCCAGTTCTGTGGCCCTGAAGAGCTTTTCTTAGAGTTTGACAAGGAACTGAGGGAAAGAGTGTGAAGACAAAAAGAAAGGAGCCATGCAATAACATCCACCACTGGCCCACGGTGTCTGACCTTTCAAAGGTTGCTGCAGAGAGCAGGATTTTAGCAAGGCTGCTGCGTCTGTCACTGCTTACACCAGTTTGCAAAGGGCCATACAGGGCAGGGCATAGCAAAGGGAGGGCAAAGGAGAGGCAAAAGGGTGGGGGTGTCTTTTTGTCCTGGCTGGTTTTATTTGGGAAGTCAGGGAAGGGGTGAAAGTGTTGCTTTATAACATACTCCACCTCACTGTCTGGATCTGGAAAGTGCCAAAACTGAATGCTCTGCCCACAAGAATATTTAATTTACGCTTCTTGGTTAAAGTCATTCCATGGCAGTTCCTCACCGCCACTCCTTCCTCCTCATGCTTTTCCCCTAATTCAGCATGGCTCCTTCCACGGGCTGCAGCACTTCAGGATAAACCTGCTACTGCGTGGGCTCTCTGTGGGCTACAGGTCCTTCAGGGAGTATCCGCCTGCTCCAGCATGGGTCCTCCATGGGCTGCAGGGGAAGGGATGCTCCAGTGCCTGCAGCGCCTGTCTCCACCTTCTTCTCTGAGCTTGGTGTTCACAGGACTTTTTCCCCACTTTTCCCCCCTTGCTCCTCACTGCCTGCGCAGCATTCTGCCCTTTATTATGTTCTGACAAAGATGAGATGCCCCTCTTGGACATCCAGAAGTCATCAGCAACAAAAAGGTTTTATTTTCTACTGTTAGTCTGGATAAGATTTTGGAGCTGTACAACATGATGAAAAGAGCATACCTATTAAATGCTAGCTTGCGTGTCTATGGAGCACTCGAAGCGCTGAACCATGCATACATTTACACCTTGCCAGGCACAGGTCGTTAGCAGATGTACTTATAGAGAAGGACTTGAACAGTTTGCTCCTTCCCCTCCCGATTCAGCGCGGGGTCAGTGACATCAAACAGCTCCCACAGAGCAGTTGCAGCCCCCAGGGACCACTGGGGCATTTACAGCTGCATTTGTTCTGGCAACTGTCGCTCATCCTAGGGATCTGCTCCACAGCGGGCTGAGGCTCCCAGCACAAAGGAACCCAAACGATATTTTACTAGAAAAAGGCAGGATAAAACCTACGTGCAGAGTGGGAGGGTTAATGCCTGATGACTCCTCCTCCAAATGTGGAAGATGACAGCAGGAAAAAAACAGTGGTGAAAACTGTACCTGTCCTAATGCTGGTGGAAAGACAGCTGAGCTGCCTACATCTGCAAACCAAAGGGAAAGAACGTCTCAGGATGAAAGGGCAGCTGTGGCTAAGCGTAGGCAAAATCTTCAGTCTCTTCGAAATTAGTGATGCTGATATATCCAGTATGCAGAATGGTTGCCTCAGTGTCACTGGAAAACAACTAAGAAAGCCTTCAGAAGTTCATACCTCAATTTTAAAGCTGAGGCTATTTTAGCTAATGCCCCCAAGGCAATTTTCTGGTCAAATGTCAGAGTTTATATTGCTGAATGAAATCTCTATGAGATCTTTGCAGTTTGGGAACCATGTTAGTCTCCAACGTGAGCTTCTCAGATTATACTGGGTTGTGGATATGTTTTTTTTCCTCCCTTTGCTTGGAACATATCTCAATCTCCCCATACTCCTGCAAACTATTGAAAAACTTTGTGTCATGTTTCAACACCAGTTTCATTGCTGTGGGATTTTCCCCCACTAATTCATTTATTCTAAAAAAATCTTTTCATCGATGCTGCTTCTGTATGCTTTCAAGCCTAGTATCTTGCAAATTGGTAATTTATTGTTTTATTTTTAAGGAAAACATTGCCTGGAATTTGGTCTCTTACAACTAATGCCAAACTTCACACTTCATTTTTAACTCTTTGACCTCCAGGATTCCTTTTCCTTGTCATCCCTCTGAGCCTCTTGGTTTTGCTGGTGGTTATGCTTTTTCTGCCAGTCTCTGCATCGCTTGCTCCTTTGTTTTGGCACAGGACCGCATGTTACCTGTTGCAGCAGATTAGCTCTGACAACTGGCTTACATCTGAGTAACACATCCCACTGTGCTGATTGCATATTAGTGACCATTACGTTTGGAGCCTTACGCATCAATTCATGTGGCTTGAAGGCGTTTTCTTGATTGGCAGACTTTAAAAAGAGCTTTTTCAACCACAACACTAGAGCACTCACTCCTCTACCATACGTGAGTCATTCTTCCTAGCAGTGGCTTCATAGTCCTTTTTTTTTTTTTTCTGTCTCTTCTAGTTTGGGGCTTCTGTATTTCTGAGTGTCCAGCTCACAACACCTACAAGGTAGTACCAAATTTCATGCACCATTAATTCCACTAACATGCAGAGGCTTGTTAATTTGAAGAGCTCAAGACAGACACCAAAACTGTGGAAATGTGTTTTTTGAAGTTTGGTCTTAATAGAAGGCTTTTACTTGGCCAGGACAGCTACACTGTACAGAAAAACACCACTGATGATAGTGATGGAAATAAATGTGGATGCTCCTGTTGCAGAGAGCTCTCCTGCTAAACCATTTACCTTATGCGCCCTGCACTTTATTTTGTTTATGTATAAAGGCCATGCCTGGAGCAGGCTGTATTGAACGTTCCCCTTTACGAGAGTGAATCTAAATAATACACTCTACCTAATGAAAAGCTACCTCTGTAAACACAGAAAGGAGTGAATCCACCTTCCTGTTTCCACAGGAGGTAACAACTAAGGCCCCCTCCTCCCCACATTCCCATTTACCTGCTCACAGCTGCAGAACCTTGGTGTTTGCTTCACCTACCCATGAGAGCTCCCACCGCTCCTCCGGCAATTACAGCATGTGCCTGAAAGAGGACAAAACAAAAGGAGTATTTTAGTTACAGGAAAGACAGCAGTAAGGTTCACAGTGTACTTTCTCCTTCTGTAGTCAAGATTTTACTTTTTTAGCTTTGTTCTTCTCATATCTGCTAGATCCTCTCCATCCTTGGGAAAGCAGTAGGTATCAGATGCTGACAAGATAGCACTGAGCTAAGCCCATAAGTTATATTTTCATATTATCTTTCATATAATGAGCATCTGTACTTTTTCCATTTATTTGTCTAAGCAAGTTCCTCCATTATCTTCTGGTACTTTTTTTTTTTTAAATTATTGGCTGATACCCAAGTAGGTAAAATATTTTAGCTCCATCCCATCTCTAGGTTCAAAGAAAAAAAAAAAGAAAGAAACAGTGTAAGGTTGATCACACACTTGTTATTAAGTCAAAGCCGGATTCAAGTGTTTGTGTGAGGTAGAATTATCTCATTCTTTTTGTCTGTGTCTTTCTGTGATCTACCAGTCAAGTATGTGATTGGATTTCAGCTCAACAAAACCTTAAATTACACACCTATTGTGCCTGAGCTAAGCCTAGTTTCACAGCACTGGAGAAGGCTCCTCACTGCTCTTTTGGCACTGTTCGATCTGGCTTCTGCTATCATCTGCAGGTTGATGAATGAGTAATAGGATTAGAAAGTCTCATCTCTGAAATGCTGTAATTGTCACATTGGGTGAATTGACAAAAGGCTCGGGTGATGGAGAGGTGCTCCGTAACGCGGAGTCCTATGTTCAACCTGCACTCGCTAGCCAACGCAAAGAGAGGAGGAGGAATAAAAAGAATCCCTCCAGCTCTCCATTTGCTCAACATGCACAGATATCCCCATGCTCTAAATTAACCTTTTATGCATGAGTTTGTTGGAAGGCAGAGTGCTCTGCCTCTTAAGGGATCTTATCTCGCTGCAGGGAAGATGATATACTTGTTGATTCTTTGGTTAGTGCAGGAGATTAAAAAGTCTAGGAGGGCTGGAAGCGAGGAGCAGACATACCCGTTCTCCCCAGGAATCTTACATTCAAAAGACCAGGGTAGAGATTTTCCCCCAGGCAAGCAGAAAAGCACGGTGCAAGCCAGGTGCATCCGCAGGTCCTGCCTTGCCATCGAGGAGGGTCAGCGGCACACCAGCTCAGAAACCAAAGTGCCACACGTTTCTTTCTGCAAGCCCACCTGTGTTAGCCAGGATGTGCTGGAGCACAGATGAAGTTATCCGTGGCTCCTGTCCCAAGTCCAGTTTCAGAAGGGCAGATTTGCAAGCCCAACCTGGGTGTGTTGGCAAGGTCCGCCGGGGACCTACCTGCCTAAATAGCTACACGAGCACAGCACTGCAAAGCCTAGCAGCAGAAAACAAGCAGAACGGATAAGTAAAACCTTCCTATTGTTTCTTCTGTTTGCTTTTATATTAATTTCCACTGCCTGCAAGAACCAGCAGCACCTCTGTTTTCAAACAGAAGAATGGAAATTAAAAAACCATAGTGGGGCAGTTCTCTGCTCTGAAGTACCACCGGCACTGCCTTCTGAGAAACGGCTTCATGCAGCGCATACAAATTAACAGAACTTTATTCCTGCCTACCTTTTATTTAAAAAGACTATCAAAAGCCAACATTGCTTCTGCTAAAAGAATGTGTCCCCAAATGCTCTGCAGATGCAGCCTGTGAGGTCAACATTCGCCATCCCCTCTCTCTGTCAGTGTGAGTTTCATTTTAATTACAAGTGCATGTTTTGCACGTTGTAAAACTACCCCTGGCTCTGACCACCGTAAGAAAAGGAAAATTTAGCTCAGGAAACAGTAGCTGACCCTGTCTGCTCTTTTTCTTCCTTGGCATCAGCTTAGACTATTAACACCTTATGTGTGTTGCCTGTATGTCCCACATATGTGTGCTCTGCATCCATTTCATGCAATACCTGTCCTAAGTGCATACTAAAAGCTTCCTACTGGGAATTCGCTGCTTTGTTTGACTCCTCTTCTTGGCATCTTGCTTAGCTATTGAATTCATCTGCTTGACAGAGAAACCTTTCTGTGTGCTAGAAGCTTTGTCCTTGGAAAGCTGTGACATTAGGCTTAAACACATAGAGGCCTTTTTCACCTCTCACTTCACTCCTTAATTATTCATTCCCAACAGAGGAAATCAGGAGGAACCTGGCAGCCAATGTAAACATTTTGTAGGCGAAAGCAATTTTTTGGCTCCCCAAGAGCACAGTATGACCATGATAGTTAAGTTCCTTACTTAAAAACCTACTGGATTTGTATGAAAAAAAGCAAAACGATTTTTTTTTAGGGGGTATGAGGGGGGCAGAGGATGGATGCAGAGCAAAGCACAGCCTATTTGACAGTGACTATTTTGCTCTGAGTGCCCTTTGCCAATTGATTTCAGAGAAAAGAGCCAAGCCTCCAACATATTTCCCATTTATAATTTTAATTTTCTTTGCCCCAGCATAGAGCAGCACCCTATAAGCCCAGCTAGTACCTGGTAACACGGGATAAGTGCATCCAGTGGCTGTGGCTTTGGACATTTCCCACCTAGAGCTGCAGCTAAAAAAGCCCTTTGCAGCTGAGCCCCACCTCACCACGGTAGCACTTTCCCCCATTTCACACACACGACCTGAAGTGGCCAAATTTTGGAGCACCCTGTTATTAACAAATGCCAATAGATGCCCTGTGCAAACAGTTTGTAGAACCAGGGCTACAGCCAATATTTTCCCAGTCTCGCTGTTAACCTGAACTGAAGCACACAACATTGGCCCGCTCCCAGGAACCGTCAGTGGGAAGCACATATAGCAACGGGCCACCCACTTACTATTTTCTTAGAGAAAGTTTGCCAGGAGTGATATGTAGCTTGCACCACCTTCCTGAAACATTTCCACACTCCCCAAGCCTGCACAGGTCGGCGCTTACCACCACCTCTCATTTCAGCCTGCCCTGCTCCACCTCCTGCTCCTTCCACGCAGCCCAATGTTCTCCTCCGAGTGCTTCCTTCTCTTCATCACCTTTTCCTGGCTTCGTGCCTTTTTTCATGCTGTTCCTAATACCTGGGACAACCTCTGATTAATGTTCAGCAAACAGCCTCCTCCACAGATCAGGCCGCGCCCAAGCGTGCTCTGTTTTCTCTTGTTCGGCATTATTCTGACTCGTGCCTTCCACCTTCCCAAAGCAAAGGCTCCGACTCTGACAACAAGCAGCACCATTTGTTTCTGCAGGGCGACCCAACAGTTCGGGACTGGGCTGCTTGCTGTGCAGGCACCACCACAGCTTCTCACCAAGCAGGCAGCGGGGCAGTTTATCTAGAAATCAGCTACTATCACTCCAAAAGACAAAGGGTGAAACCCAGCATCTTCCCAGCACATTTAGCTATTCCCTTGCCCTTTTCAAAGTAGAGAAATGTGGGCACAGCTGCTCACAGTGCATCCTACGAGGGGGCAGGGGTGGCTCCATGTCACCTGTCTGTCCCCTCCTGTTTTGGGCTAAGGTTGGGATGCAGAAACAGCAGAAAGCAAAATGTGATGCTGAACATAGGCCGACTGTGGGAGGTTACCACGATAGCCTGGCTGGGTACAAAATGCCACATGTACTGCAGTCTTGGGAAAAGTCCATTTCCAGGATTCATAGCCATTGGTACGGCAACATCTAAAACAAACTGAGAACCGAAGGACAATTTATTTCAGTCTTTGATTACTAACAAATGCCAAATACTGTATTATTTTTGGCTCTTTTAGACTACTTGATTTATTCGACCTTTTTCTTTTGGCAAAGAACAACTTCACTCTTTGAGAAAAGGTAAGCTAAAATGGAAAACAGTTGGGTGACTTCTCACTGTATTAAATGTAGTCTTCTCGAGACCAGCAAGACTCCCAGTGTTATGCTGTTTCTGTATTAAAATCTAATTCTGAAAGTTTGACAAAGCGCACGTTTAACACAGGTCAGCAGTATATTGACAGGATGTTAATTTTAAATTGTGTCAGCATTTCCTGTCTTGAGTGTTAATGTCAATTAGCACCTTGCTGCATAACCTCCAAGTCCTCCCTTATTACGGGAAGATAGCAAAGCACGCAGCAGAAGCACTTCTATTCAAAACACCACTCGCTATCAGCCAAACAAAGAGCTGTCATAACAAAACCGGCGAGGTGAAAGTGCCTAAGCTGCTATGGATTTGAGGTTAGAAGCCTTAGTCTTCTTCCTTATTCCTGATATTAAAAGTGTAAGCATGTCAACTTGGAGCGAAAGGCTAATTACTTTGAGGCTCTTTGAAAAGTGTGTTACCATTCAAAATCTCTAAGCCTGACATAAAGCCCTTGGCTTTAGATCGCACAGTGTATAGCTCACTGTAGGTCATCCGTGAGTATCCTTAACGTGCTCTGAAACGTGCAGCCTTATTCTGGGAAAGGTGCACGTTTCTGCACACCTGCTTCCTGCAGTATTTCACACATACATCCTGCTCCCCAGCAGCTCAGCTCGCTCCCAGGCACCCAGTGAACAAGCCTGGCCAATTCAGACACGTTTCAAAGCACTGTGTAAGGACTGCTCTACAAACTTCACAAAATTCTCACCTACCCCCTGATCTGACAGCAGCTCGCAGTATGTGTACATGAAGCTCTAGACAGATCCATATCTAGGCTGGGTACCTTTTCTTGCACTTCGCTGTTACATTCGGCAGTGCAGAGATATCCAGGGTACAAACCCGACTTCCTCAAGTCAAGTAAAAGCTCTGCCATGAACTCGCTGCCTGTCTTGCTCAGAATACAGATGTGTTCCCAGAATGACAGCACAAACCTCAGGACATTTAGTCTAAATTCTGAAGGAAGCTAGCTGGTAGTGCAGTCTTTTGTGAGAAGGAAATTTTAGTGGGAAATAGAAAATGCTACAGTCTTGCCAATCAGCTTTAATTCCAGGTCTTGTCACCTGTTCAGTTAAAATATTCAGATAAGGATTTTCATCAACAATTCACTGTAAAGCCTAGTGCTGGATGTCTGGAAGCTCTTCTTGAAGTCCATAGGTGCTCACATTTGGAACAATGGTCACTTATTTTTAAATCAGACTTTACAAAATTTGTAATTATTAATTATAGCTAGCTGGTCCTTCCAAATAAATATCTTGGAAAGTACTTTGACAGCTCCTCGCCAACATTACAGGGGAACAGGAATAATACAGAAGTGACTTGATGATCCTTATGGGTCCCTTACAACTCAGGATACTCTATGATCATACAAAATCATATTGGATTAAAGTCAATGATTTCTATGCAAATCAAAAGCTCGGCAGGCATGGCATTAACAATCTGCAGTGCACTACACACTACTGCACCAAAAGCTTGTCGTTTCACATCAAATTGGATGTGGTTTTCCATCGACGGAGGGCGGGGCTCCCTGTGGGTGTGATTATTGCCCTGCGTCCCAGGTGACCACAGTCAGCAGCAGCAGCGGATGGCACTCCAACACTGTCTCACTCCCGCAGCTAGAAATTGGTTCCAAGTACAAAACATTCTCGTACTCGCCCTCATAAAGCACCTCGGTTCCTACCTTTGTTTCTTTAGAGCAGGGACTCAAGGTGTGGCCAGGCCCCATGGGGTAAATCTGCTGCCCTTGAGATGTGGTGCACAGATGACACAGGCATTATGCACAGCCCTTGCACTGGGTGCTTACGCTCTGCCAGATTCTAAACAAATTGGCCAAACAAATTAATGCCACACACCCTAAATTGGCTGAACAAATTAATGCAACACGCCCTTTGCACAAGGGTGCCTTTGAAGGCCAAGGATGGTGCGTGTTGCAGCGAGGTGCTTTATACCGAGGAGACAAATCTCTCCCGAGAGAACAGAAACAGCACATTATAGTTTCAAGTTAGAGCAGGGCTTTCACCCGAGAGCTTTTCAGACACCAATACTGTGTGTTGACATTTAACTACTAAACTCTTAAAACAAATAATTTGTATGAGCAAATGCTTCTCAATCATTTCATAATAACCCAACTAGTGTTTCTTGGCAGTTAGAACAAAACCAGAAGCATGTTGAAATCGCGCACACAATGCCTTGTTCTGACATGGGAAGAGGTGCCAGATAGAGCAGTGTGAACCCTCCAGGCTGTGGGAGCTGATGGGAGTCAGGAACTGAGCGCTGCAGTTTTGTTCCCAGGGGCTGGCAGCAAATCAGCCCCAGCAGGTTCACTGGGAGGTTGGAGTTTACTGAATTTCCTTCTCCAAACAACCCTCCCTCCTTCAGCTCAAGGTCCTTTCTTCCACTGAGCCCCAAAGCTCCCAGCAGAGGATTAAGGGAGGGGGCATTCTCAGGGTTTGCTGGGTGCGAGGTAGCTGGGAAGGCAGGAGCCTGGCAGGCAGGCAGCAGGTAGATGCCTTTGGTTGCTGCGTGAGCACCTAAATCAATGGAGCATTTCCTTCCGCCTTTCAGCATGATCTATGGCAAAATTTTGCACCTCTCTGCTACCAGGCAGCTCAGCTCAAAGCCAGCCCTAGCCAACATGTAAAACCCATGGCTTTGCCTTTTCACTTCCTCTGTTAGAGGGTCTGCCTCGGTGCAGCACAAAGCACTGCTCCCTGGAACAGGTCTTCTTCAAGTCCTCCTTGTTCTCATGCTATTACATCCTCATTTTCTCTTCATGCTCTTCAGGACAATGGCTGAGACTTGTCAAGAGATTTTTCATAAAGAAGCTGCAAAATCTGCATGCTACATATTCTGTCTGCTTACCTGTGTAATCCCTCCATATCTGGGACTTTTGTGGAGTGAGGTTAGAAGGACATTAATGGAAACAAACCACTTTCCGATGAGAATTAAAACACCTAAGTATAATAGCTTTGCAAGTACAGATCACAGGTTTGGCTTGCTGTGGTTCTCCAGGACCAACCCTCATGGATATCTTATTGGGCAGTCTGCCAGCTAGAAGAGCTTTCTCCACCACACAAGTGGATTTTTACTTTCACTTTTTTAATTTTAGTTAAGTCTGGAGTTCCTGAATTTAATCTGAAGCAATATTTGAGTCATGCCACTGGGACCCCCAGGTGCTGCTCCTTCCCAGTTCCCCTTCCCCTCCTTGCACTTCCACCTACCTACTCAGGGTCCTTCTTTTCTTCCTCCTTTTTCTCACTCTTATAGCCTGACCTCCTTACAACTTTCTCTCCTTTCACACAGCAATCCCACCATTCCCCAAGCACCTTCTTGCACGTGCACATATCCACTGACACCCCCCTCCATCACAGCAGCGTGTCCTGCTCCTATGTACCTGTTCCACCTCTCCTAAGCAAAGTTAGTGGTTTTAAGTGGGCACTGGTGAGCAAAAAGCCATCTCCATCACCAGCTGCTTGAAGTACACTGCTTTCAGTGGTGCAGGACCAGGACTGAGTTTGATGTGCAAGCTCTCCATACGAAGGTAAAGCAGAGTGCTGTTTTTGTGGAAACTTAAACTAAAATGCCTCTTGGCCGCTAACGCTTTATTAATAGTCCAAGTTTGCATCAGTGGTCTCAAACTCACAGTGCCTTCAGCTAGGGGACCTCTGAAGTGCTAGGCCTGTCCCAGCACACTGTCCTCCTCCCTAATTAGGAGCCACCTATTGTGTTCCAGTGTTCTCTGAAAATTGCCACTGCAACCTTGCTATCAGCTCAGTATCTTACCATTAGCGAGGAGGGCAAACGCGAGGTGTCCTTGACATGTCAGCTAAAAACGTCTGCCCCCCTTTCCCTCTGGGGAGCGAGCCTATAAGCTCTGTAATGCATTTAACCTCTACCACCTCAGGGAGTAAGAGTCTCCACAAGCAGTTTGCTGCTGCCCCACCCCTGAGCTAACTCATTTACCTTAGTTTTTCTTACAATGTTCAATAAATCACGCTCCACCCTTTAAAAATTATTATGGTTAATATATGACTTGCTAAAGAGATGCTTATAATTCACATAACTATGTTATAGCTTTAATCTCATAACACAGAACATGAATAAATGTGGCAAGGCTCTCTGAATTAATAGCCTGACTTGTATTCACGTATTTAGACATGCTTGTATTTGTATACTTCTCTTACCGTAATTACAACATACAGGCCAGATTCTGATCTCCATGTCAAAGGAGAAAAAAACAAAACAAAACAAAAAAAAAAGCAAAGAACTGACATTGCAGAGCATCAAAAGAAATACAATACTTTGCTAAAATTACTAATTTCTATTGCAAAGCAATGAATAGCTGGCTTTCGCAACGCATCTACAAGCAAGAATTTGATTCAAGTTTGTTTAGTTTTCACTTGAAGAGCCTGATTTTTAAAGACAAGTGTATTTTTTCTGCAGTCCTCAAAGGTTTATTAAATTTGATAAAGGCCATATCCCTTGCTTCTTGATAGTTGGTTCAATATTGAATCCCGCTGCTCAAATGCAAATGCTTCAAGTAAGACCAATCGCTTGAGCAAAAGCTGGAGATGTGCAAGAGACAGCTGCTGGGCAAATACTTGGAAATTCCTCATAACATTAATTCCCATCTTTATACCTCTTGGCTTTTCACCTTTTTTGGTTTTGCTTTACCAAATATTCAAAGAGCAAACCAGGAATGTTCACCCTAGCGTGAAAAATGAGGAGGACCCATAGAGAAAACATGGGAAGATTGCAAACCCAAGAACTCACACCAGAAAATGTTATTATTATTGACAGGGATTTCTACATATAAACTAAAAAATATGAAATGTCATGAGATTTTCCTTAATTGAATTGTGTCTGAGAGAAATGACAGTTGTTGCTGTTTGGAAACCACAAGTTTGAAAATGAGCGTGTTTAAAAGCAAAACAAAGCACAAGATTAAAAAGCCAGCCCAATAATCTTGAAGTTCCCTGAATTATTCACAGCATCAAGTAATTTTCCTAAATACATTAAGGAATGTAAAAGCCTGTGATTCTTGACAGTGGAAGCCGCAGTCCTACCACAGCTCAGGCCACGTCTCCTTTATTAAGCCAATCCCAGAGCCCATGCAAGTGCACGTTGGTGGCAGTGCCCAGGCGCATGAAGCCCTTTGCAGCACCAAACCTCCATTTCAAATGTTCGGTGCCAACTTCTCACTGTGGAATACCTCACACATTTCTGAGAAGCATCACCAGCTGGGGAGCTAACATGACAAGAAATGATGAGAAATACTTCTAGGTCTACCTATGCGAAGGTAAAATTTTTAGGAAAAAAAGGAATATTTCATGATTTTCACTGCATCTTTCTGGATTTTGTTAGTTTAACTTAAAGAAAGTTGGAAGCCCCATGGACAATTTAACTTACCTGAGAACCTCAATTAACATTTATACAAAGGAGGTTTCTGTTAGGCTCACACTAGCGTACAAAAGCCTAAAACATGAAAGGTCCAGAGTCAGAAGACACGCAGAAGGATTCTCAGCTATAACCTTTGGAAAACTGATAACCAAGTTCTTGATTCTTTCGGTGTGTGTGCGTGCATGCGTCTGACTTTTGCATGCAATACTGAATGTACATTTTTAACTGGACTCTGCTATTTATAAATTAAATCAGTTACATCCAATTTACACAATATTGTATATTAACTGCCGGCTGACTTGGAAACACCAGTAAATGAATAAACTACATTTGAAAGGAAAAAGAGATGATGTGCTCTGAAGCCATTATTGACAGTCCGAGGATAAGGATCTGCATCAGATCCTACTTAAAGCATTTAGCCTCAGGAGGGAGGGTTTAGTAGCTGAAACTCATCCTATTCCATCAGATAGATTAGTCCAGAGTATACAGTTCTTTTAAAGCCACTGTGAGAGTGTATTAGCTATAACCTGTTGCTGGGAAATATCCACGGATATCCAAAAGTAACCGTGTCCATGCTAGTAACCAGCTGCAGAGCTTGGTGCATCCTCCGACCACACGTTTGCTGTCTTTAAGCAGACCACAATCACACCAAAGGTGATGGATCAGTTCTTCCAAATGCAAACTACAAAGGTGAGAGCATAACCATGCTTCAGCCCCAGGGAGGCTTTATCAGTGTAGAGGGGGTGATCAGCATCTTCCTCAGGAAAAAAAAGGGAAGAACTAGAGATTTGGAAGTACTGGTAAAAACAGCATAAAAAACAAATGCTGTGTAAAAATAGTAACTTTGCAGTGAAGTACAAACACTTCAGCTGGCAGTGAGATACGCACCTGTGTGTATTTGTCAGTCACAAGAAGATGGCAAGCAAGCTTGGTGATGTGGCTGTAAGAGAAGAGAAAATCACAGAACACAAGGCAAAGCACGTCAGCCCCAGGAAGACAGGGCAACGGGCTGCACCCCACAGGCCTGGAGCACTGGGCACAGATCCCCTCACTGAGGGCAGCAGAATTGAGGCAAATTCAACCTGAAACAGGCACAGAGAAAGGAAAGTAGGAGCTTCAGGAACGTATTGCACAACAGGAGGCTAAAAATGTGCTCAGCTAGGAAAAGAAGGCTGTTGTCTAAATAGGTAAATGTGCATATTTAGTAAGTACATACTGAATATGGTGTGCAAGCACTCTAAGTATACAGCAATTATCCTTTCTTGTCAAGGGAAAAAGAGAAATAAGTGATCTGGGGCTATGAAAGCTGAGAATGACAACTTCCTGGAACAGCTAAGAGGAAAAGCACATGCCATATAATCACAGGACCTTAATTACAAAAATAATGGTATAACGTGGCTGGATGAAGCAGGTTGCTTCCAAACCCACACAGTCCTTACAACTTCAGGAAAGACTGATGGACTAAGATGGGTGGAAGTGGAGCTTGTAGGCCTGGCTTAGAAAGAGCGGCGAGACAAGAAAGATAACCTGTGAATAGAGTTTCTTCTTTCTCCCAAGCTGGTGGGTTCAGTCATATAACCCCCCAAAACAAGAGCACCAAGATTTTGGGGAATAACAGCCTTTTAGAGTGTCACAGCTAAAGCCCTGACATCTTCGAGTTTCAATGTCCTTACTGAGGAAGGACAAAGTATTCTGCCTGTCCACCTTCATTTTCAGAAAAAAAAAAAAAAAAAAAAAAGAGCCTCCTCCAATGTTGAGCTGGTCAGTAAATGAACCCTACGTTCCCAATCTTTTTCAACTGCTATGATGCAGAAGAAGGTGAAGTGCTATTAAGCTAGTTTACAACACTGGGCAAAAGTGATTTTTTGCTTAATAAGGAAATATCTAGTAATTGGTCATAAGGCAAATGGCATTAACAAGCGGGCCATTTGGCTCTAAATGAACAGATCATAACCCAGAGGGTTTCATCTACATCAGTCTTTGCTCTTTAAGAGGTTTTCATTTCGGGAGTGAATCAGTGCTAAAATTATAAACTAATGATGACAGAACACATTGGCAGTAAATTTGGAAGCCAATCAACTACTAAAGGCAAAACCTTTGTGCACTTTATACTCAGCTTCTGGATGTCTCAGGGCATTCCAGTTCAATTTCTCTGGTGTGGCTAGGAACACTCCTTGGATGTTGTGGGCAAGAGGAGGGCTGAGACTCAGGAGATGAAATCTGTACAGTCAGGGCTAAAGGGAGGAAATGGCAATTCTGCTGACTGAAAGTAGCACAGAAGATGAGAATTGAGGAAAGGAGAGGTCTCCATGTGGAATTACTTTGCTAGTGATGGCCAGCATCCAGGTGAAACAAAGATCCAAAGAACTCTTTATTTTGAAAACAAAACATATTAAAAAATACTTTTAAAGGTGAATTTGCAGCAGTTGAAGTTATTTCAGTTCTGACAAAGTTTAATCTCAGTGAAAAATATGTCTACCTTGCCTATCAATGGATGGGGTTTGCACTGGTGAAGCTCTGATGTCTCTGGAGGTCTGAAAAAGCCAGGGATTTGAACCATCCACATTTAGTGGATTCAAACCAACCCCACATGCTTTAAAACTCCTGTAGGCAGATAAAGCATTTCTCAAGCAGTGCTTCTTATTCAGATCGCACCCCCTTCAATTCCTGCACTCTGTTTATGTTGAATTATTTGTCTACCAGCTGCATAGATAATTTAGGCCTAAATAATCTGATATATTAAGCAAACAATAAGAAACCAACCCAAACATTTTAGCTCACATAGCTCTTTGAGAGTTTCAATTTTGCTATTAAATGCCACTGGAAAGTGGAGGGAAAGACAATATTTCTGTGTGGCATGCTGCTCATCTAAACTCTTCCCTGCCAGCTCTGTTCAGCCTGCACAGTATAAGCCACAACTCTTTAATTATCATGTGTTCTGCCAAAGGTGCAGTCAGGGGTGTTTATAAGGAAACAAAGATGGTAAGCCAAATTTCATTTGCAGATCAGACATGCCTGCTAGCAGATGAAGCCAAGGTTTTAGGTGTAGATGAGATCAGTAGTTCTGTCCTCCAGGGAAGGTGGCTGCACCTCAAAAATTAATGAGCAATTTTTCAAATTGATGTCATAAGTTAAACTAGTCATTTTCACAATTAAGAGCTTCACCAAGCATTTAGGAAACAGTAGTTTCTCATTGGAAAACCAGTTCTGAGGTCCAGCTGGAGAAGATACAAAGCAAACTCACAGTTATATCAACTCTACTCAGCCACTGCGTGAATACCATTGGGAAGGGAAGTAAGGACATCTCCTCGCAGGGCAGGGAGAGGATGTTCCATGTTACAAAGGCACTGAAGTCCAAACTGGGTAGTTTTCCTGATCACAGTAAATCACTTTGCTTGCCTGTTACAAAGCCAACCTTTAAATTACAAACCTTACTAATAATTATTAGTTATTTTCCTTCTGAGTCCTGCATTGGTTTACTATAATAACCAATACTCCCCTGATCCACTGATGGGGAAACAATGAGGCAACGCACAAGACTGCCTTGACAGTAACCACAAGGCCTGCAAATGCAAGCTAGCTCCCTTATCTCCTGGCCCACCTTCAAGACAGCCTCCTCTTTCCCTTCCTTCTGTGATGGGGCCACCTCTGTCATCCTTTCCTAGACAGAATTTGTCCAGAGCCCGCTGCCAGGCCCACTATGGTTTCTTTGCAATGCATCACACGTGTCAGCACAGGTGCCAAGGAAACGCAGCATCTCTTTTGGCAGCAGAGGCAGCACACAAAGACTTGATGAACTGAACTCACAACATGCTGTGCGAGTTTGGGTAAGGTTTTATTCCTAGCCCAGGTTTCCTGTGCACCACCACGTGTCAGTTCTAACATACAGGCTGACCCTGTAATGCTAATGTGAAGTTGTCTTTAAGGGCAGGGGGAACTTTGCGTGTGAAAGAGTTGCAGTTTTGCAGACAACCAATGTCCTGATGCATCTCTTGCAGCCAGAGGAGAAATGGTGTGTCCATGCTGGAAGCCAGCTGAAGTCAAACTATTCCTCCACCGACACAAATACTAGCTTTGTTGTTACTGCTTCCTGTGCTGTTTATAACAGGAAAGCTTTTGTAGTGTTTTGTTTGGATTTTCTTTTGCCTTTTGTTCATCTATATAGCAAAGAAAACACAAAGTTTAAGCTGACCCGATTTGGAGCAGACCCAAAGTTTCATGTTAAAAAAACACAGAAAACAAATACAGCCCTTGCAGACAGAAATGAAAGGCCAGCTATCCCTGTTATGCTGAAGACATTCACTTTTATTACATTACATATGATACAAGTCCTAGCTGTCAAAATCCTCAGGAGCACCTAAACAGATAATAAACAATCAGTGAAAGACTTATGGCTACATGTTTTTCATAGTATTGGAAATCACCTGGGAACCATATTTTAATGGAAAATACAGCTTGATGGAGACAAGCTTCATAGATTTATGAAGAAACTGCAGCACAAATCAAGTGGAGGGTTTAGCTTTCCAAAATGGTATGGAAGCACTAGAAAATAGCACCAAAAAAAAAAAAAGAAAAAAGAAAGGACGAAGAAGGACAAGCAAAGAGGAAAGAAAGAAGTGCCCTTCTAATGATTTATGCTGCAGAGAAGGAATATGCCTACTTGTGATCCTGTTACCCTCACTGCTCCTTGTGATTGCTATTCTTCCCCTAAGAGAAGCGGTCATGTTACACACTGACAGAAAGTTACACCTCTTCAATGTGATTTGTCCACTTAAAACAACATTTATCATGTTGCCAGTTTATAAATCATTTAGGCCAACGAGATTAAGGCTATAGGAAGCCAGCACCCCTAACTGATCCTCATGCCAGATAATTCACAGACCTGCATTTGTTTACACTGAACCTTATCAGCCAAAATAGTAGAGCCCGGTGCCAGCTAAACGCCGGTTCCTTCATCTGTGTAAGCACAGGACAAGGTGCAGCACTAACACGTTGGAGGCCAGACTCCTGCCCCAAACACAGCCCTACCTACAGCAACCCACACCCTGCCAGCCTCCTGAAGCCAAATGCCTCTTCCTCTGCACACCAGAGGAGCAGAGAGGGGAGAGGAGCTGAAGAGGCTCAAGGCTCACCCATGTATTTTATCTACCTCGCATATGATGAAATGGAAAACTTCCATTTTTATTTATTTTTTAACCAATGTAAATACTTTGTCCCCTAGCCAAATCACAGGCACAAGCCACCCCACCTTCTTCGCTTTGTGCTCAGCATTGATTCCACTAAGCTGAAATGGTCAAACTTAAGGTTGGCTTTTTGTCCAATTTAAACTCTTAAAATGATGAGAAGAGGCTGAAATCCCATCTCAGACACATGATCCAGCCCGCACCACAGTCTAAAGTTACTGAGAGACAGCAGGTGCCAGGCCCCAGCTCAGTGAGCTGCACGGACCTGCACGCAGCAAGACAGCCCACGCACCCCAACTGAAATACAGGATTTTAATTTAACTTGGGATAAAGAGCCCAGGCTCTCACTTCTTATATTGCAAGGAAATAAAAAACAGCTAAGCACTAAGGGTGAGAGCTTTGGATCCAGAGGATTTCAAACTAATTGACAAGCAATTAATAACCTTAGACCTGATGATCTTTACATATGAAAGATAGCACAAGGGAAGAGGAACTACAGGGAAAACCTTTGTCATTTAATGTCCTTTGCCTTAGATGTGGTGTTTGAAACCCACATGGAAAGTTATATTAGTCTGTGTAAGACATTGTCCAGACAGAGCTCTTCTGCAGAATCTTGTAATCTGAAGCTCTTTTTTTTTTTTTTTTTTAAAATGGGAAACTCTTATAAAGTGAATTATTCTTAATCCAAACTAGAGATGAAAAATTACAGGATCAAAAATCGCCCTGGAAGATACCAGATGAAGACTTAGTACACCAGACCTACCTATCCTTCACCACACGGCACCACAGGCCTTGCTTCAGTTTTCAGTTAGGAGCGCATGGACCAAGGCACCAGATTAAAACCCACAGTGGGTCTTTCAGTGACGATAGTGCACAACTGCTTTTGACAGATCATTCTGGAACATGAAGCTCTACGTTGTCACAATTGCATTCACAACTGGGGCCTGCACCACTTTGAACCATTGCCATTGCTCTTCCTTCCACATCTAGGTGATTCTCACCCCAGTTACTTTGCTGTCTTCTCTTTGGCCTCCTGTAGGATCTTCTAGGTACAAGTTGTAGAATCCAGTACTGTGGTCTTGGTGCTACCTTCTAAAATGCCCAGCACTTCTTGATAACACATTCAAGGAGTTTTTCAAAGGTATGATGATTGCTTCCTGAGGAAGTGGCTGTCCAAAAATACTTGTCTACCTCTGACAGCCTGTCTTGGAGAAACTAAAATTTAAGACTCTGAAAGGTTAAAAAGGAATTGGAAGTACACAGCTGATTCTTCAGAAACAGCCACTGGTTTAGGGACAACCAGCACAAGATGCCCTGGGCCTTTTTTTTTTTTTTTTTTTTTCCAGAAACGTTAAATATAATGCTCTGGCTTTGTCCTTTAACTGTTAAAGAATACTGAATATTGACATGGCTATCAGGATATTTAATGTTTGGGTTTAACCTGAAATGAGGGCTATCTGTAGAAAATGAGCAGAAAAGTAGTAACAAGCTAGATCAACTTACTTCTCTGCAGACTGCAGAGTACAGAAAGGAACCCAACCAGCTTAAAAAGAAAGCTTCCCATCAGCAAGAGTAACTTGTTTGAAGAGTGCTGGTCTGAGAGCTGTAACGCCCTAACCATTCAGCAAGGGCCCTCCTGGATCACAATGAAAGGAGAAACGCCCAGTCATCAAAAACCATATGCATAAAGCGTTTGTTGTTTTAACAGTTTCTCTAGCATCCACTAAAACAAAGGCGAAATGCTTTTTAGGACGAACAGATGCCTGGTCACCATGTACTGCTGCTGACAGAGCCCTGGAGAAAACCTCTGGCAGAATGAACTCAAGCAGACAGGCCAGGACCTGATCTGGCACGAATGGAAACCCATATCCGGGGGTGAGCATACATCCGATATGACACCTGAAAGGAGATACTGTAGACAAAGGTGAGGACAGAAGTACAGCTCCTCTCTGATCATGACCCCAAGCACTCACAATCCAGGCAACATCAACAAGAGCCACTAGAGACCTATTCCTCCAAAATCTGCTTTTGTCACCCCCCAAAAACATATACATTTTATAGATTCAGAGCCTTTGCCTGTAATTACTACTCTTTGGTCCTGCAGAGCATGAATCTGCTGTATAGGCTGTACAAATACAGTGAGACAAGAAGAACAAGTGCCTGGGCAGCATTTGACAAAACGATCTCACGTAGTGGGAGAACCCCTCTCTACGAAAGGCCTTCTGGTAGATGTACCCAAAAAAGCATGCTAAACAAGGCTGTAAAAATGTAGGTGTCTGAGCAACAAATTAACTGATTGACAGCTTCTGTCATCTTATAGAAAACAGCTTGCATTTTTTACAGTGTAGAAGAAAATAAAACTCTGCTCTAACAAGTCTTATATCAAAAGCAAAACTTATAAGTTGAGAGCCCTTTGAATTTAAAGCATCATTAAAGATCCTCTTGAGCACTGAAGATCTAATGGCACTTTTGACCAGAGCACATAGTAGTTTCCAGGATGTGAACTCCATTCTCTCTACTGAACTCCCCATTACTCTCTCCGTTACTGTACTGTACTTTCTTACTTTCCTTACCCAGAACATTGCTTGTAGTCAGTGCGTCTGATCCCGCATGGTACAGCCCAGCCCAGGGGGGCTGCCCTTTGGTGGTGGATAAAGCAGAATAATCTGTCCAAATTTGGATCTTTGGATGCAGCTTTGAAGCACACAGTAGGAGTTACAGAAGTTTCAAAAACATAAAGGACAGAGAGAAAATAGAGGGATAATATTATCAGAGAAAAAGCATAATAGAAAATCACTGGATTTCCTTTTAACAAGTGAATTATATAATGAGTTCATTAAATAGATGAACTACCCAATATATATATATATTATATACATGTACTACTCTCTATATGTAGAATATATATAATATATGTAATGTATATATACCCACACACTATAGGAACAAATCCTGCTTGGGAATAGCAGCTGTTAGGTGACCTCCCAGGTCTTCACCATTTCCAACTACACTACTTTTAAGAGCTTGGCACTGAAACACCACACAAAGTGACACTTTTTTCCACTCACTCATAACTAAGTCAGACAAACTATTTTGCAACAGAATTAAAATTAAACAGACCTCAAAGAATGAGAGAAAGGTTTTGCTTTGTTTCATTTTATTTCACTGGGAAGTCGCTGCTGCTTGGTTTAACAATAGACAAGCCTTCTCAGGTGATGGGAGGAATGAAAAATGTGAGCGGTTAAGAACTCCTGATCATTGAGGAGATATTTGCGACAGAGAGCTCGATTAACTGCTTGCTAAGAGATAGAGGAGAATATTGTTGCTTTTTGCCACTCTTTCAGCACAGCACAGATACACACAAGATGCCAATCTTGCATCTGGATCTGAATTTCAATGACCACACCTGGGTGGGGGTTGACATTTAATTTAGATTTTTTTTTTTGTAATTGGTTAATACTAATATCCACTGTAATCCTCAGACTACCTTTACTGAATTTAAATTTCGCAGAATATCCTATCACACAGCTTACAACTACTGCAATTGCTGCTCCTCTGCCTAAACAAATGCATGGCAAAAATACCATTGTCTATTATCAATTCATAGCTACCTGTACATGTCCACAGAGAACACATGAATTTTGGCTTAACACGTCTAGAATCAAGTGCACCAGATCAGACAGTATTACTTATGACAAAAGGATGTAAGGAAAACTCTCCTGACCTTGCTCTCCTCTAAGCAGAAGAGCCTGCTCATCTCCACAGCACAGACAGGGATGGAAGAGAGTAAATTACTCAGGACCAAAACTCACCTGGAGCTTTAAGTCAGTGCCTGCACTAAACACATGCATGAAATTCTGCCAGATTGGAAACACCAGTGGCAGATCCTATTGCAATCACATCTAGAAGCAGGTAAAAAATCACATCTAGAAGCTTAGTAAAATTCAGCTCTTGATTCATATCTGTCCTCAAATCCTGAAGTCTAGGTCTGAGCTTCTGGGTTGGATGCGTGCCTACTCCGAAAAGATCAGCTTGAGATAAAAGCTAATGTTTTTCCTCTTTGCCATAGAAGACAATTACGGATTTGTCACCTGAAACCATACCTCTTTGGGACAATCTCTCTCAGAGGATGCCGTTACAAGTGTCCCCTTAGCAAGACATTATGCTTGCCATAAGATTTCTATTTCTATTTTCATCAGCCTTTGGTGTAGCATCTCCAACCTGTGAAACACATGCATGGGACAGAGAGAAGGAGAGCTGGAAGATAACACTCAAGGGAGAAGGTTTACAAGATGATTCCTATTTGGGTGCTATGCAGTATAGACCAGTCACATGAAAAAGAACAAAATTGAAGCCTGTTTCAAAGTGGAAAACAATTGTTTAAACAACCTGAATGTAAAAGGGAATGAACTGCTCTCCTGCTAGTTAAATCAGTCCTTCAACCTCTTCAGTTACATGACCTTCCTAAATGTCAAAATGTTCTATGTGTTTTCAGCTTCTTGGAGATCTGAGAGCTGACCATGGACCACTGATCAGCCAGAGGGCAGAAATAAGTCATGGAGAAGGGCAAAAGCTCTTACAATAATTAATTTGAATTCAGCATAAATGAAGGTTTCTAGAAACTGGGATGAGGGAACAAAAAGAACTGGTTAAATACTAAAGTCTTTAATAAATTTGCAAGTGGTCTTTAACCCACCAAATCAGAAAAGGATGCACTTTTCGATCACCCTGAAATTCAACAGTGCTTGTCTTCAGGGGAAGGGCATTGGTTCATTATAAAGACTTCAATTATCACCAAAATCTGAAAATGCTTGGAGACCAGATTTTGAGCCCAGATCCAACTTTTACCTTAACTGAAAACAAATAATGTTTAAATGTTTCACTGAAAAACAGCCTCTGAACAGTACAGCGCAACTGACTTTTGCCTGATAAACCACCAGTGAAAGGATCAACCAAACACCTTCACCTCAGAAGCCACAAACAGTGTTTTCTGAATTCGACATCTCTTTTGGTCTAGTCTTTGTAGCAGACTCGAAGCTTCAAAATCTTTCCTGCAAACAGCTGTGTTACAAATGCCACCAAGACAGCCTCCTCACTGGGGATTGTCTTTTCCCACAAAAATCTATTAAGATGAAAATCAGTTAAAATGTAATGCATTGTTAAGTGAATTAAAATATTCTTACTAGTTTGTTGCAAATGAGAATTCTAAGTTAGTCCACTCAAGTTCACCGTTTGCTATTCATCAACCCCAAATTACAGGATACTGAGCCAGCTAGGGATCAATGTACATGTTTATTTTCCCTTCAGATTTGTACCCGTTATGCAATGATGGAGAGAGAAAGAATCAGGATCAGTAGGAGGGCTAAAAGGAGAATATTGCACGGGAACAAGAAAGTCCTCTCCTATTATTTTTACTCATAGTCTCCCATCACAGTCCTATCCTCTGAAGTTAGAGGCACACATACATAATCCGGGAAGTCTTCCAGATTTCTTTTTAAGGAAATGAAGTTCTCAACACTGGCTGCATTAAGAAGGGTATTTTTGGTTTTCCACAGTTCCATCAGCAGTGCCGAGTAGGGCTCTGAATACATGCCTGGAGGTTGTGCAGCATGCAGCTCTGTCTTTGCAGAGCTAGAAAAGCTGTCATCACCATACCAAGTAGGCTATGCCTCCAATTTTCCCAACAACTGCGCTACGTCACACACTTGCGCATGGCTCTACAACAAAACCCATCCCAGTGCTGGCCACTTACAGCAGGACTCCAGTTCAGGGTGTGAGCTTTCCAAATAAATACTTTCAGCTATCTGGGCTGTGAAAATAGTCTTCAAAATGCATGAAGACATCTGCACTGGTAACTCCAAAACCTAAAGGACCCCCAGTACTTCCCAACACCTGCTCCTCTCCGTAGCAGAAGCATTGAACTGATGTGCTAATGCCACAGCCTGAAATTGTGTTGCCTCCCCAAAGTTTCAAAGTTCTCATTAGTCCTTCTCAAGTACCCAGTCATTCAGTGCTCCCTACTGTAGCTGCTATGAGGTATTTCCACAAACTGAGAATAAAAATATTAAGTATATTTAAAATAAAATCCATAGGGATTGTATCAAACAAATTAGACTAACTGGAGTCTACGTGCTTGTTTATTTTCCCTTCAGATGGTACTCTTGTTATGCAGTGGAGAGAAAGAATCAAGATCATTAGGAGGGCTAAAATAAGAATATTGCAGAACAAGAAAACCTCATCTCTAAAATAAGAGTATTGCAGGAGAACAAGAAAAGCTCGTCTGATGAATTGTTTCATTGACTTATGTGGAGTTATACTGATTTACACAGCTAATGACTGCTCCATTCCGCTGAACTACCAAGGACTATCAAGCTGAACGCAATGTCATAATATGACAATATTCAGTACTTAAAAGCTTTTTAATGTCAGATTTGCAAATGTCTCAATTTCAGAATATGAAGGAGACATCACTGAATTTCCACATTGTCACAGAATCCAGAAATCTTGCCATTTCTTCACAGTGGATTGTTTGGGATTGAAATATTTCTCATGAATAAATTAAGTAATATAAAAATTGACAGCTCAACTATAACATCTGCTCATCCATAAAAGAGTCACTCCACCCAGTTGAGTGGGTGAAGTAAACTTTACAAGGTTGAATTAATGTAGGTACTGATGGAAATACAACCCTTTTTAATCAGCATAATTTCAAAATAAATTCTTAAGTAATAAAAAATTAAAGCACACTATAACAAGTGGAGTGAGATGATCTGGATTAATCAGCCACAGCTGTACTGTTAGTGGGAATGCCCTAAAAGTCCTAGCATTCTTCTCTCCCACAACACAATTAAACCTACATCAAGTTGCTTAAAAAAATTGCTTATGAAGCAACCAGTTTTTTGAGCCACTACTCAAGTGTGTCTGAAATGATTTGAAAAAGTTCAACCCAAATACTGAGTCACTCCATTATTCAGGACAAAGCTTTCACAAACAATGCATCAGGGAAGAAAAAAAAAAAAAAGGGAGAGCAAACCAAGTATTTGAACAAATTTTCTGGAGAGTCTGGAAGGAGAAAGATCTCATCAGGAAAGCTCAGCCCATTACTGTCATCTGACAAGTGCCAACTCAGCGAAGTCACACATCAGCTGGACTTCAAACACAAATTTTCTTTCAAGATATCAGGTACCCGAAAAACGAAACATCCTCTCTTCACTGATATGTAAAAGGAGAGGGAAATCTGGTGAGAACTCAGAATTTTGAACATACAGGTGTTGTGAGAAAATATGAACACTATGTAACTGCAAGGCCCAGTTTAAAATAAAGCAACTTCAAAAAATATTAAAAATACAGGATTAGGGTAGTTTATCGTGCATCTCCCTCCTTCAAAGGAGTGTTCTGTGATTCTGTGTTCACCTCACGGTTGTAGGCATGAGATGTAAATACCATTCTGATCCTAGTGCACACACACACCTTGATACCATTTCCCTCTCATAACCACATTAGAGCTGCCAATGTCCATGCATATACATGTTATACCGGGGCTATTCTGCAGCGGCAGGATGGCAACGCAGAGCGGTTTGACCTCTATATGTAATTTTACTATCTTCACAGAACTGCATTCTCCTCTTGCTGATATGCTCAGTGATTATTTCTTGTCTTTATCTTTTGTGCTTGTTTGTTTGCTTATTTAGGTGGTAGCAGCGTGCTGACCGTGACAAATAGCTTGGAGGATTCCAAGCGGTTGAGTATTTCCTCCTTTAGTTGCTTCATAACAACTCTTTATTAGCAGCTTCTCCATTCCCATGCCTTGAGAACACCCCCATTTGCTTTGAGGTTTTTCTTCCACTGATAGGTACGCATCCCTCAGCCAAATGCCAGGGATCCTCCAGTCCCTTGATGGATCTGCTCAGGGACAGGCTGAGATCAGCTGCCAGGTCCTGGTAAGGGCAGCTCTCCTTTTCCTTCATTTACAGCCAGCTCTTTGTGAGATGCTTTAAGAATGAAGCTTGGAACAGACCACTCAGGAGTTCAGATGGGAAAAGACCCCTGTCTTCAAACAACCTTGGGGGTTGCTAACAAGCCTACACATTGCTGCCAGGGAATTCCTGTCTTTTGGCTCTCCTAGGCATAAGTTCTTACCCAAGGAAAGTCCCCCACCTCTCTGATTGGCAGGAAAAAAATCAAACCCATGTCCACAGGGCCGCTGCCTTCAGAGAGGAGCTTGCAAGGAGGGGGCAGGTACTTTGGTTTAGTTTAAAACAACTGACCTTAGTGATGACACCGAAGCAGCTACACAAATTATGTTTAACACCGCAGCTTCATGTGTATGCAGAAGCCAACCTTAAGTTAATATAGTGTATTTTCAGAGTTACTACACAGCGCATGTTTAGAACTCCAAATGGAATCCATTCCCTTCACTCAGCGTGTGAGATAAATCTGCTAAATTAGAAATTTGTTTATATTCTGAGCAGGTAACACGAAAACAACATACCTACTGCAGTTCAAGCAGTGCATTCCTAAAGTGGCCTACAGTACATCTACACTCCAGTGCTGTATTTACATTTGTAACTCCTGTGTAGTCTGCACGTAGCAGTTGTTCTCTAAAGCCTGTTGATAAACAAAGAATACAATTTCTACTGTGATTAGACTTGTTTAGATCATCTTATTAAATTCAGAAATCGCAATTCATCTGCAAACATCCCTGTTTCCCAAAATCTCTGTCTGCTAGGGTCTTGGTGATAGGCAGAGTCGAAACAGGGAAACCAACTCCTGATGTGAACAAAGCCTGCTTTGAGCACAATTAGGTTTTCACTGTAGACACATTAAGCACCTACCAAAGCGGGGCCCTCATCCATGGCTGAGGCTTCCAGACCCCAATATAAAAGATAAGCAATCACAATAAAACAAGGTCTCAATTAATATAACTAAACTGCTGGCTTGGTCAGCATCCAAGGTTACAAGGAAATGCTGAGGCACATCAGTGAGTGCATGCAGATTATGGGAGAGATGTAACCTTGTGCTGCAGAGAGCACTTCAGCTGTGTTTCATATGTATTCTTCACAGTCCTTACAAGGGATAGTTCCAGCTCAGGAACAAAACCAGCCTTGCTCCAAGGGTATTGTATGTAAAGATTAACAGTGTCAAACGGTGACAGCACTATCGTAAATTCCAAGCACACAAAAACTAAGATGTTAAATCCTATCTCTATAACTTCTGTTTCTCTCAATGCGAAATTCAGAAGGTGTTGAATGGAAGTGATCACAGAAAGTAGTAGCTTGATTGATAAAGTCCCTATCTGGTCATTTACGATCTGGCTGAAGGAGAAGCAGCTTTTGCCAGACAGAAAAGCAATTAATCTGCAAACAAGCCGAGGAACAGCAGGGCTGTGCATTGGAGTCTCAGGCTGCTGGGAGCTCATGAGAGGAGATAAGACTGCAGCCTGCTATTTATTGTACATTTTAATTAAGTGCTTGTTAACGGCAGTTATCTTAACAGTCATAAAATTACTGTTGTAATGCATTTTGTTTGAGGAAAAAAAAATGGAGGGAGCCGAAGGACTTTATGAAAGCAGTCACAGATTGCTTTCACTTTAAATCAAAGAATAAATTCTGAAGAGGAGGGATGTTGCAATGATCTAAGCCGAGCCACTAATGGTTATTTAATGTGGCCATCAGTGTTTGTAAGTCCCTAGCATACGGAACGTACACAATAGCCTCCAAACCCTCTTTAACACTTATTTGAGATGACAGGAAAAATGAAACCGTTTGTGCTTTCAATGGAAAAGCAATCATTGGTACATTATATTCTGCTTGCCCTATCATGCTAATGCATGGTAAAAATGTCACCAAATGTATTTAAGGACCTGATGGAGTGTTGCTGTTTGATTCCTGTTACCGGGCTGATTAATAAAAATCTTCAATTTGTATGTAAATGCAGTGGGGTTTCATATCATCCGCATACCTGCACCTGGAGAAAATAATAAACTGAAGTTTAATGCAGCAATTATAAGCATTTATGGAACTCTTTAAAGAGGCTGCCTGCCTCCCCTGACCATCAAGATGAGATATTCACAGAGGAATATTACTGATGCTCAGACAAGCAGGGCTGCAGATGGTCCCCAGTGCAAATGCTGCCAATGCAGATTAACTCACTGACTCATACTCACTTTGGTACAACAATGTAAGCTACTTATTGTTAGACAAAAGTGTCATATTTTTCCCTACATCAGAAATAAAATCAAATTGAACTGTTCTTTGGAGTGGAGGGAAGGGTGGTAATTAACATTTCAAATGAGGTGTGTTTGCATCATTTACACTTCTCCTGACATCATTTAATTCCCCTGTGCATATGTTCCCATGACAACATCATCACCACAGATAAAAATTGCATCGGTACAACAGAAACTCTTCAAGATATATGACAACAGCTGTTTGTTTTTTTAAAAAAATCCCTCTAATGATCATCAGACTTTTAACCAGTGACCCCCTAATGGCTGATCCTTAATAAAACAAAGTACACAGCTATTTGCATCTTTGCAAATGGAAAGGGTTTGTGGTTTGGGTACTAATGGAATAATAAGTACCATGTATTGGATATGGTCATGTGGAGGAATACATTACAACATAGATAGATATCAGCTTTGATGTATGCCCATGCACAAGCTCTGCTCACAGAGCAATCCATGATTAAGTGCATGTGACATAAATGTTCTGAGTTTGTTGTAAGCATTGGCTAATCTGCATTTGCAAATTTCAGCGAATGTGCTCAAAATGAAAAACAAACATATTCAACTCTAATCCCCGGGAGACACTACACTGGATAAATTATTGTTCTATTGTTTCAACACTGTATTTTTATTGGAGAGCAATTCCTAACTACTAGCAGAGTACCAACGGCTTTCCACAACTGTGATGCTCTTCAGATTACAGCCAGAGAATGAAATCAGGGAGCTACCAAAAACGCGACAATAATTAGTCTCTTACTTAATAGTCTCAGACAAGGCTTTAACTTATCCCATCCACAACTGAGTGCTCTGTTGACACTGAAGAGCTGTTTTTATTCTGCTTCCCATGGTGCACGATCAAGCCAGCCTCCCCAAAGAAGTTTAGTGGAGGATGGCCCTTGTTTAAGCCAGCCTTCAGCTTGTCACGAAACAATAGTTCAGGCCCAGCTGTGGCAGCATTTGGCTCACACACCACATGCACTGCCTGAAAAGCTGTTCCCCTCTTCTGAGGTACAAGCAAAATGCACACCCTGCTCAGATAGCTCGGTCCTTTAACCAAAAAGCACACCAAGCACCAGGTTTGGGCATGCTCTCCAAAAACTGCTCCAGAAGCAGCTCCGCAGCACTGCGCTGACAGACTGAACGCATCCTTTCCAAGAAAGCCTCTACTCCAGATGTAGCTCTAAACCCAAAGTTGAAGCAATTCTGTAACTGTTGAGAGGAAAGCATCTGCATTAGAAGTTTCCAGACCCAAAGAGAAGTCAGAATCTATTCTGGGGGATTTGGCAATTACCAGCCAAACGTTGCTTTGTTTACCATCCTAAACAGCAAGCGGAGATGCAGACAATCAGCAGCACAGGAACACCATGCTGCAGAGAAGAGCTGCACTACCAAGATGCCTCGCAGAAGCACCAGTCACCGTACTCACTGTTAGGCGATGGGCCAAATGATGGCAGAAAACAACCTGAGCTATGTTGAGAGCAGCCCCACTTTTTTGACACGTTCACAGAGATTACCTGCTTTTAGCCTGAGTTCCACCCAAGCTGGTAAAGTGTTGATCTGCTGTTACACCTGTGGCTGGGGAGCTTATGAGGGTTCAACTCCTGCCCCATTTTGACATGTCTTGATAAATGCAAGTGCTGCTATTCCCACGCGCTACTACCCACCCAGCACAGATCTGCAGCGTCAGGGGGAAGAAGCTGAGGCATCGTGGTTGCCAGACACTGACTATGACGATGCATTGCATCATCAACATTTGTTCTGAATCCCATCCAGCTGAAGGGGAACTTGGGATTCAGAAGCCCAGGTGCAGCCACCCCAGCAGGGAGGCAGGAGAGCTGCTGGTACTGCAGAACCCACGAGCTGTGCAGGAGCACAACCACCAACAGTCAGTCCTCTTTGTGGGTTATCAACACAACTGGCAGCTCAATTCAGATGATAAAGCCTTTTTTGCTGGTCATAACACAAGAAACTGAAAGCACGCCAGCCAGTTTTCAGATCCCAAGCTGGCTCTGCAGCAATTACTAAAAAAAAATAAGCATGCACCATCAAGGGAGTCACTGAAGGATAAATATGGATTCCCACAATAACAGTTAAATAGAAACACTTCTGACTGCATTTGAGGTAAGACACAAAACTGCTGAAGTCAAGAATTAATTTTCAATTGCAAACAGGATTATAGAATTTTTAAAATCTCAGAGGAATTCAAAAGTCAAAGGTATTGTAGATCATCCTGCCTTTCTCTCTCCCTCACTTCAGACCAGAATCATGGTTCTGATGTGGAAATTTCCTCATAAAGACAACAGATTTTTTTTTTTTGTAGATCTGCCATCATATTAGTATAGTGAACCTACGTACATTGCTTGAATCTTGTACCTTGCCCTTCAGAAGTAAGGGGAAAAATGGGAACTTAAAACATGAAGAGCCCTGCTTCTTAGAAGAGCAAATGCAAAATGACATTTGCAAATAATCATCTACCAGGATCACTATATTCTCTGGAAAATGCCTGTTTTAATGCATGTCTGTGAATGAGAGAAAAAGCTAAACAGTGTTTCCAGGAAGAAAACACTTTTTTTTAAAAAAGTAATCTTGCATGGATATCATACTGTTTTGAAGACAGATTCACATTTACCATCCTCCAATATTGTTGACCTTTACTTCGATTAGCAAAATGTTAAACTTCATTTATTAATAACATTCACGGAGAATGCTTCGTTACCATTTACACATATACGAATACACATATACGCATATTTACACATATACGAATTCTGCTCCAACATATACACATGAACAGAATTGACACTAAGGACTTGTAAACCCCATTACAAACCAAGGTATATTCACAATGTTGTGTCAATAGTAAGGACTGAAAATACTGAAAATTTGTTCAGAGATTCTGAACAGTATTTTGTCATTATGTGTTTCATCACAGCTTCAAAAACCCTGCAGTCAGTATCTATGCAGCTTGCTCAAGCTAAATTCATATCACAGTGACCTTACCACTTCACATTTTGATTTTTCATTCTTCCTTAGGAAGCTCCTAAGAAGCCTGACCAGCCACGCACAGGTTTGTACGAGAAAACATGCTTTGGAAGTGCAGTATGGGGTAGAAAGCACAACTGCATTAAAGTTACTGTGCCATAGCTCTAGCTTCAGTATGGCCACACTAAATGGCCTGGGAGAATCCCTGACCTTGACCTGTTAAACACAATCACACCTTTCATATCAACTTTACAAGCGCGTGAAGAAGTTTGGTCAGTCACATTTATAGTGACCTGAAAACCTCAGAAGAAGAGGACTGGGTACTTGTGCTGCTCCCTCACTCCTTTGCAACTACCTGTGAAATGACTGACTAGCTTTAGACTGACCCACAGATCTCTAAAACCCTGTACCCATATGAATACATCTACACATACATCACTTGTTTTCTAACTCTAAATTTAAGAATTTCATTGTTAAATCTGAAGCATGTAGGTTCTGAGCCTGAGGTTTGTAGAGCACATTTAGAGCACTACCTGAAATGCTTGATGACAATGTGAAAGGAGCTGGATGGCTACATGGTGCTGGCATCTCATGCCTGCCTTTGGCCACCTCCCCAGCTCATTACACAGGGAAGTTACAGAGAGTTTAGTGCCATTCAGTTGGTAGGAACCAGAAGAAAACCAACTAAAACATTTTGACGGGCGCCTTCACATATAGCATGTACTATGAAATGAGCTATGGTGTCCTGAAGTTTAGTCTCCTATGGCAAAGCTGCTCGGTGAATACATACTTGGTTCAGAAACAACAAGTCCTCAAATGTATTTAGGAATGCTTTGAATACTTAAAAAACCAATAGCTAAGATAACACTGGAAACCTGCAGACCTGATGTACTTTCAAACAGTAAATCCTTTTTGAAGTCATCACTGGTATCTTCTACTTTCCTCTTCACAGCTCATTACAGCTCAGGCCAGCTTCACACATTTGCATGCTCATCTAATTATATTTGTTAGAGCATAGATGTTTGTAACCCAGTGTAGTACAAGCTGTAGTGTTGATATAGTAACAGCAGTGCAAACATGCCCTACTTCTGTACGACATAGGGCTGGCCTACACGGTAATGTGATTGTATAATAATCTGTAGCATTCAGGTATACTATTAACTCCACGCTAATTACTGCATGTTCAGATGAGGTGAGTGAGGTAGCTTACTCTTATGCAAAACAGTAAACCACTTCACACAGATGCACTTACATTGCTTGCTAAGGCTACGTCTAGAGGCCTGAGCAGTGAAACATGCTTGGGATATGGCTGGGCACCAAGGGCAGCCAGCACCAGACAGCCTGGCCATAAGCAGGGGGCTTCAGAGCACGTGGCTGGCAGAGTAAAAAGCCCACTGAGGATCCTCCTGCACACTCCCAGAACTGCTGAATTTGAGTCTAAGTGTAGTCTGAGTGCATGAGGAGCAGGGTGAACACCAAAGGTGCTTGGCAGTTGCTCCTCCGCGTGGGTAAACATTTCTTCACTCACATAAATGGGAAATATCAGCACATCTGTATCAACTTAATTATCAGCACAGTTAAAAGTAGCAAAACTTGTGTTTAGACAAGGCTTTAAAACTTTTTCCTTCTCTGTTTGGAAAGTTGGTTTTACTGTTCTTCTACTGTGTTTTCAATGGTTTCATATGTCATTCCTTGTTGAAGCCCAGGACTCTGTATGGTCTAGTGGAAGGAAATGGGTCTTATTACTCTGAATTTTACTTTAGTTTTAAATGGCCACTGTAAAGATAAATTGCCTGAAAAAAAAACCCTCCAAATCATTAGAAATAGTTCCTAACCTTGCCATAAAGATTTCTTTTACCACTGTGACCTTAATGAGAATGTTTCCCTTAAGAATTGTGGAGAGTTTTATGAGAAAGTAACAACAAAACAGTAAGAAACCTTAGCAACATTGAAAAAAATCAATAAGAGAAAAAAAATAAAATCATCTCTCAGAAAAAAGGCCAATACCAACTTTTAAGATGACCAAACTCTAATATCCTCTCATTTGTAAGTTTAATTTGTTTTCTGTACTATTTTTATCTCACTGAACTGTTATTATGTGAAGTACAGAAAAAACATCTTTTACTTAGGAGAATTCTTGACCAGCTTTCTCCTAAATACGATATTCTTGGGAAAACAGGATATCACTTAATAGATGGAAAAAACAGTCCACAGCCACAATACACAAAATCTGATCTACAGCTCTAGCTAATCCACTGCTTGGCATATGCCATATTTTCTGCATGTGTGACGTATTACCTAAAAGCCACTGATTCCCATCAAACACCTCAACAGGCCCAGGAGTGAAGCATCAGTCTGAGCACCCTGCCAAACCTATGCCCAGCATACCACAATATAACCTCAGCCCACCTCCAAAACCACCACGGGTGAATTGAGCATCCCAAGGATTAGCAATAACCCCGATGATGGCGATAAGCAGTTGCGGCTGTATAAAGAACATTTTGGAGAAAATCTGACCTGGCTGATATCCACACATCTCCAGTGCTCTGTTCCAGCAGGAGTTGTCCCAGGCCACGAAGACAGCCTTCCAACTGCAACACCAGCCTTGCCTGCATCTCCCCTGCTAAGAAGATGGCCACAGACCCTGCGAGAGAAAGATAAAAACCTCTATCTTGGTACATTTTTCTGCTGCATCTTCATAGTTTGCACACTCATATTTCGGCATTTATTATTATAAAATAATTAGTCTGAATCATCAGCAAAAATTTCAACATTATAAATAAATTTTTGTAAAATTTTCTATTTAGTGAAAAAGCATCTTTATTCTCAAAAATCAAATTCTCCAGTACAAAAAATGTCAAGCCTTCAGTCAACTGACAGTTCCGAGGAGGAACAGGGAAAGACATCCACAGACCTTTCACTAGTTAGCTCCTTGACTTATTACACAATTGCAGTATTTGGAAAGCCATTCTGAAAAAAAGCCTCATTCAGTTACATGTTTTGAAATTTGATGACTGCGCAGCTATATAGCATTTCTTTTTTTAAAAAAAGAAATGACATTTCTGTCTTGAGAAGCAACTCCACTTATATATACGTTTTAAGGAACAAGTTGTTCTTGAAGCAGCAGGGAAGTAAAGCTGTCCAAACAAAGAAAAAACATCAACAACTCTGGAGATTGAAAGTCCCCCACTTAGATTTTATTCTGAGCCTTGATTCACACTAATACCTTCCGAGGGATGGAAAGAAGCCTCCTTCTCTATAGCCACGAGCTTCCCACAGAGGAATCCAAAGAATCACACACTGCAGTGATTCTTCCAATGTTCTCAGCACCTTGGCTGAGACCACCATCGTGTCTACATCACAGATATAATACGGCATTAAACCGTGATCTCTTCCAAGCTGAGTTGCGTTAGTGAAAGAAAGCAATCCTACGATGAGACCCAAACTTTATCAGACCTTAAACATGTCCAAGAAATCTCAGCAAGAACAGAACTTTGACTGCTTTACTGCTTTCTACAACTGCCATGTCAGGTCTGATACCATATTTTTTTTAAAATATATATATTGGTAATGGAAACCAAAGAACTGAAACCAAAAATCTTTCTGAACAGATATATACGAATAGTCAGATGTACACTACTTCACAGGTCTTTGAAGAAAAGTACTCCACATGCAGAAAGGTACTTCTCGAAGTTCAATGTAATGACCAATATTTATTCAGAGATCCTAAACTACAGAACTAGAATCCAGAGCTATATGAAGAGAACATTTTACCAACCACTGAAGTCAGGTATCTCAAGCATGGAAGACAGCAACCATTTAATATGACACCACAATACCACGTACAAGTTGAGGATATGTAAAAATCAAACAGGAAAAAAGTGAAATAGCTCTAACTTAAACTAATTGCTCCAAGTCTGGCCAATGCAACTGAACTTTTATTCCTTCTGCTGCTGGATGTACCTACATGTCTGTAACATAACAGCCACAGCCTCAACGTCACGCCTCATTGAGAGTTATCATCTTCCCCATCCGGTGTCCCTCCCCATTCTCATCACTAGCTATTACATTGATTCAGAAAATGACTCCAAAAGAAAAGTACCACTCACTAATTACCATGGAGTGGAGTTCATTCAGCACTTCAAGTTTCCTTGGAAGCTTCTTACCCAAACATTAACCCTCAACCAAACCAACCTCAGCTGTTTCAACATTCTTTTTTTTTTTTTTTTAGTATGTATATAAAAGAAAAGCCAGGCCAGTTGCAGTCAGACTTCTTGGCAATTTAACATTTTTAACCAAAGTAATTTATAAATTATGCAAGTGGAATATTTATTTATGTGAAGAATTTTGTGTTTTTTTTTTTTTTTTTAAAGGTGGGGTTAGAACTGCTTTTATTTGGTAAGTGACTGAGAAATCTCTGAACGTTGTCTTGTATAAACTTCACAGCAGCAGTGACATTACAGAACAATTTTGCTTTTGTTGAGGGAATATGTACATTTTAATTAGATATTTTAATTACTACCCGGTTGCTTATATATAGCTATGTGAACTGAAAATGGTCTGGGCTTTAGTTTTTGATCTGTCCTAATATAAAAGGCGGTGTAATTTAAGCACAACAAAACTGGAGTGTTCTTCTCTCCGCAGCACGAGGGGAAAGACACGCAGCAGGAGCTGAACGAGGACTTGAAAGGAGCCATGCTGGCTGCCTATCAGGGTCCCCCCATTTGCACACCAAAGGTAGGAGACATCTGGGGCAGAGCCCGTGCGGTGCCTTCTTGCTGTCTTCGGCAGTGCCTGCACCAGGGGAATTCTGCCCCAGCAGAAACAGGGCTTCCAGCCCTTTCATGCTGCTCCAGCCTGTTTACCTACCATGGAGGGGTCAGAGCACAGGAAGAAATCTTAACCCAACGTTTGAGGTGGAGAGCGCTGCGAAGCCAAGGACCTGGCCACATGTGGGATTTGGTCATCAGCACAGCTCCTGCAGCCAGCGCTAATGCAAGCCCCAAAAGTAGGGCAAAAAACCTCAGCTGAGCTGCTCCTGCTTGCATCCTACCTTGAGACTGAAGTCGTGGTGAGGAAGTGCTCCAAGACATTTTAACAGGCATCACCGAAATGCTAAGTATTTTTTTCAGGTTTATATTTAGAAAGTTACTGAATGGCAAGATGCTATACCTCTGCCGTGCACATTACATTTTCCACACAGGCATAAATAACGCAGTCAGATAAGCATGGTCACTCGTGAACATACACGCAGTCACCACATTACTCTTCACTTGTCTGGATATTTTTGGGGGAGGCATCCACCCCCCAGCTGAGCGCCAAGCTGCCCCGCAGCAGGGCTGCGCTTGGCCACCCTCCAGCTCTGGACACACCAGAGAGCAGAGGCAAGTCGACAAAGGAGGAGAACACAAAGATGAGGGCAATGAGAGGAAGGAAACTATCAGATGTCACAGTCCCAACAAGCCCTTACTTTCAGTAGGATCAGCTAGAGGGTTTGTAATACTCTTCTAACACCACGCCTAACAAATGATAGTAGCAAGGCTGTTACAACCCAGTAAAGGTAGTAAAAGAATGGCTAAAGAATAGACTTCTTACAAGCACAACACAGTGTATTTCACTCTAAAGCTCAAAGCAGATACTGAACAGCACTTCTGTAAACTGCTACTTTGCATAGACCAAAAACATGAATTGTGCCCAGATATGCAAGACTTAGGGGGGAAAAAGAACTATTTTAAACCACACCATATTAACAGGAGATCTGGCCAAGTACTACAGCATTTGAATTTCTTTTAAAAAGTGAATATTTTGATAAAATGTATCTGCTGTAAAACCAGTTTTAAAAATCCCAGTACATTTTTTAATGGAATCCCAGGTTAGGTGTATCAGGTAACGTGCCTCACTGAAACAAAGCATTTCTGTTTTCAGCCAACTAATAATCACGTTGCATGTGGTGGCCCTTAATGGCAAGGAACAATTGCTATTAAAGGAACATAGCAATTAAATTGCTGGGGCTATATTGCCACATCCTCCAAGTTAGCTTTAGGAGTGGGCTTTTTATGATGCAACCTCCACCAAGATTTCTTCATGGAGATTCTCTTGCAATGTGTCAAAGGCAAAGGTTTGCTCTCCACCTCTGTTCAGAAGCTGCTCGTAAACCCAGAGGAACTTTCAGACTCCAGGAGGCCAAAGCTCTCCATGCAGAGGCCCTTGATTGCCACCACCAGCCAGAGTTATCCTTGCCATGATCGTCCCTGCCTTCACTCACTGAGATATGAGGTCCCTACAAAAATGAACATGATTTGTAGTGTCGCCTCTCTATTGGAAACTTCTCCAGCAGGAAGGGGTGTATTATTCACATTGCAGCTCTGAGCTATACTCACAAATACATTAGAGGCTCCTGCAGCCAGTAATCTGGGGGTATCGCAGCTGAAGAACTCCAGCTGTGGTCCTGAAGGCAGGGGTTGAGATCTTGTTGATGCCCAGATCTCAGAAGCACGATCTGGCCCCTGGACATGATAGGCTTCCCATACAGAGCAGCGTTACCATAATCCCTCTCTTGTCATGAAATATTCAATTTTCTTTTTCATTCTTAGAAAATAAAATGCTAAATTACCCAGTTTAGTAGGTCAATGTCAAAACTTATGATGAAAAAGAATCTTCCTAAGAGAGTTTCTTAAAACCTGCATAATCAGGTTGGTAATGCTGCCCACAGGGAAAACCCATTAGCAGAAATCTCCAGCACATTTCAGAAAGCTGAACCTAAGTGGATTGTGGGTGTGCCTACCCATTTGTTAAACTGCAAGCAGTCCACCTCATCCAAAAGTGTTGCTACATTGCAGTGTGATGGTTTACCGCGCACGCTCCTGCGCTTGGGGCAGAGACGGGCTCACACAGCCACCGGGCAGACTTCATGGTGACGACAAAGCAGATGACACCTTCCTCGCACAACTAGAAGAAATTTTGCAGCCGGTCTAAAGGGTTAAGCTCTACCCCTGAACTTCAACACTCAGAAATTCTATGCACTCTCTTTTTAGAGTACTCTTCCTTCCTTCCTACCCGCTAACACAATAGGGAAAGCTTTGTTATCATTAATCATCTTTGGATCCCTGGGGACTCGGAGCATGGACGCTGCCACAGCCTCACCAAGCAAACCCATGCAGACACGCACCGAAGTTTCTGACAGAGTTCACTCCTGCAGATTTTCGTTAGTGACTGGATTTATGAGCTGGGGACATGGTTAATGGTTCATCTAAACTCAGAGGAACTAAATCTTTGGTAATTATCACCAGAATCGATATTTTCAAATAAAGGATTTGAGCCTTTTTTTCCCCCCATGCCATGAAGGTCTGCAATCTGCATGGGGGGAAAAATGGATTTTTTAGGCTAAAATCAGATAACCCCTAGCAGTGCACAGAAACACCATATTAGAAAAGGTGAGATGAGCAAGCTGAACAAAGATGGAAGTGCATCAAAAGTGGTATATTTTTGAGAGAATGATTGTGCCCTAACAGAGAACTATTTAGGCAAACTAAACACTTTAAGCAGCAGGTACTGCAGGAGTTTAGCAACAATTATTTGACTAAGTCACCTTGCCAGCCTCCTAACAAATGGCCCCCAAAAGCAGCCTGTCTTGTAATTTCTGGAGACTTAGAAGGAAGAGGATATCCTGTAGAAATTATAGAAAAGCAACAAGGCTGAGAAAACATTTGTAAATAAGTCATCAACATTCCATTTACATCTCTGACTCCTTGATCTAAATGTCTTGGGTTTTTTCCATGCATTCTGATACATAAACTCATTTTAAAAAATATACTCGGTACAGAAAAACAAAGACAACAAACAATCCCGGTTTCTCAAACAGGATTTTTATCTGCAGGTGCAAGTTCTGCACCTATTAATAACTATTTCCTCAATTTAATGCCTGTTCTTCATAAAGAATACAGCACTAACATTAATTTATCCAATTGCCTATCTGAAACTGCAAGGTGTGAGGCTGGGTTGATAAGTAGTAAGTTTTTAGACATGTACAAATTCCCCAAAACAATCCAGTAACATAACTGGATAACTGTAACTAAAAATAAACCAACAGCGTCTGATTAAGAGTCCAGTCTCAGCATCCCCAGTGCCATACACACCATACACTGGTTCTGTGCCTGAAACTATGTGAACACCAAAGAGTTGTGCAAGTGCACGTCAAGTTAAATGTCCCCACTGATCTGCAAAATGTTTATTTTTAGGTGTAATTGTAGTAACTACATGTGCAGTTTAGGTTCATAGCATTGATTTTATGTGCCTACCCCCATGCTACTACAATATTGATAATTTGAATCCAATCTATTCTCATTGTTTATACAGCTAACGAGATGTGTGTGTACACAGTGTGCTGTGAGCTAAGACCATGTCTTGCTCCAAAGGAATTGTGGTCTAAAAAAAGCTGAGCACTGGAGAGCAAGCTGGTCTTCACTGAGAAACAGACCGGAGGAAAAACTAAGACAAGCGACAAGAGATGACAGGAACAGTGAGGCAGAGGGACTGGGCAGAGTGAGGCAGAGGGATTGGGCTCATGCCATGAAAGAGTTCATGGTATAGGTGAAGACCTGGGACTTAGACACTTCTGGAGGTAAATAGAAATGCCCTGCAAAGCAGTGCCTCAAACACAGGGACCATGGACACCTTTCCCATCAGATTTACATTTATAAGACGGGATTTTCAGCGTTTTCATACTTTAAGAAGGGCAACACAAAGGTAAATAGAGTAAGGAGGAAGAGGTGGTGACCAAATAGTGACAATAGTGGCCAAAACCATGGACATATCTAGGAAAGACAGAATCTGGCAGGCTTGGGTAAGAGACCCAAATAGGATGCAAATGGAAACACTAAATAAGTAACCAATTACCTCCCTTCTACCCCAGGCAACGTCTGCTCCCTCACCTTGAGGGTGCCTGCCAAGGGAAACAGGCTGCGGGACCACACCTGTGGCTGTGCCTGTCGGAGGTCAGGCCATCTCCAGCCAGTACACTGGAGGCAGGTGGTCTCATCAAGCACAGCACCCTCGCCCAGGCACAGGGTATCTGCCTGCCCCCACCCTGTGGAGACTGTTCTCCCAGGTGCTTTATCCCATTATTTCAGACTTCTTTTTTTCCTCATTTTGATCAACATTCACCACAGCACATTATCCCTTCCTTTAAATTGATGCTGCTTTCTTTAAGAGCATAAGCTTTACACTAACTATATTTTAATTACTGTTTACACATCCCTCAAGCGTGCATAATCATGAATTGTTCAACAAAGGCCAGGACATTTTATAAATAAAATCTCACTTGCTATTGAGAATGATAATACTAGCTGGCAGCATCTGGATACAGTTTCAAAGTGAAGATTTTACTTTTACAAGACAAGACTGAAACCACAGATAGAATAAGCTGGTGTAAAACCTGCAGAAAGCTTTTTTTCCCCCCTCCTGTTCTTCGAATACCAGCGTAAGTCAGTGAGTGGTAGGAAAGTTAAAGCTTACACACAGCCCAGCATGCCAACCCATGCCCTACTGAGATGCCTGACTGTCTACCACTTCTGAGCAGCTGGAAAAATGTCAAACTGTCATCACTGATTAAAATGGGATTTTATAGAAAGCATCACATGTGTTGTCAGAATTCTAGACTTCCTTCCACACAATGGAAGTACAATTTTGACTCGCTCTTCCTCTTGCCGCCATGGGACTTACCATTAACGTCCCTGAGAGAACAAGCGAGAAATACCGCTTCACCCATATGCTCCCTGAGGTGGCAAACCTCGTGAGACCCACATGCCCCTTTCCCATGTGTATGAACCCCCCAACACCTCCACATGAGCACACCTGCATAGCTGGGTTCTCCACTGACGTTTCAGCCAGGAGGCCACAGAGATAATCAGCTCATCTTGGAGGAAATAGACATGGGTGCTAAGGGGGCCACTTATATACCCTCAGGCAGGACTGGGATTGGCCTGAGGGTGGGACAAGGTGGAGGCAGAGAACTGGTTGAGAGTGGCTATGTCTGTGTGGGGATTGACCCCAGCAGCTCCCCTGCGATCACTGGGGCTGGCACCAGGTGTTCCCCCTGTAATGCAGCCCCCCCAAGTCCCGTGTTGGGTCAGGCCATGCGGTGCAAGGCCTGGCCCTGGGACACGCTGCCCCGAGGCCTGGTGGCACCAGGCCCCCCAGGAACAGGGTCCTCCTGCAGTGTCCCCAGGGCCAGGCCCACACTGGGCCCTTGATGTGTCCCCAGCCTGCTCATGCCCATGCAGTTTACCAATAAACACCAATAAACTCACCTGGGAGCTCAGGCTGAAGGTTGGGGCTCTGCCATTCTGTCTGTGTGGGCAGCCACTAGGCCGCGGCACAAAAGGAGGGCCTGCCTTCACAGCAGCCGGGTTTGGATTGGTTTAATGCAGCCATAACTGCGTCTTGTGAGAGGTGTTACACTGCAGCTGCTCCAAGGCAGCCCAGTCCCACACAGGCAGTCTTGTCTCTGGACACGGCATGGGCATCAGTGGGAGATAACCAAATTCAGGCGGGATGAGATTTTTGGATCACTGCTTGGGCCTTACCAAGTTGCCTCACCCGCACTGAGCACCCAGCAAGGAGCCTGGGCCTTCTAAATCCTGTCCCCCTTGTGCTTCCCGGAGCACCCTGTGAGCCCACCCATGGGGACGCCACAGCCAGCTCCTTGTCCCCCACAAAAGGGGCCTGGGGTGTGGGGTGCCTGCCCCAAAACAAGTTCCCCGCTGCCACCCACCCACGTGGTCCTACAGGGGAAATCTCTTTGGACACACCTGGCTCATGAGCTCAGTGTGTTGTGGTCACACAACAGGCACACACCTGGATGGAAGTTTCTGGGGGGAGGTGGTGGAGATAATTGGCTCATCTTGGAGGAATTGTGGCCAGCTGGTAACGGGGCAACCGACAGAGCAAACACAAAAATACAAACTCTGTCACAGCAATTTTTATTCCTTTTTCATTTTAGCCAGTCCCTGCATCACTCTGAGCAATAGCAAACGGACTGTGTGGGGAAAACAAAGTGACTGTGTTGCAAAGCCTTCTAAACAGAGCAGAATGGCATAAAGGCAGCCCTCCAGAGCATGCCTTCAGCCCCCAGTGCCTACACGCCAGTCCTGGTGGTTGAACTTCAGCCTACCGCAGGTCTCTGGACAAAACAGAATGTTAAAAAGCTAACTTCTTGCCTGGATGGCTTCAATTGTTTTAACCTCTCCCAGGATGGATGGAAATCGGGCAAAGGTGCAAAAAGAAACAGTTGTAGGATGCCCATTTATCCACATGAATAATCCAAATAAATTTGTCAGTGCAAGAACCCTTTAAACAGCACCAATATTAGACCATGTTGTGAACAAAGCGTTTCCCAATATAATAGCTGGAAAGATGGCATTCAACCCCTTAGAACAAGCACGTCGGTTGCAATGTAAAATGAATACTCAAAACTTGCACAAACCTGCTGCTTTGTTCCAGCACCGAGCCTGGGTAAGCTGATAGGAGATGGGCGAATGCTGCAGTCCCACCCCATCCCGAAGAGTCTGAGCCTCCAGCTCCACGGGTGCCTCCCGCTGGGGACCCTGCACTGGATTTTGGAGTGGTTTCACCGTTGGCCAGCCCTGCAGAGCCCCGTCCTGCTCCATGGGTGTGATGCCTGCACCAGTTCCTGCTGCAGCCCCATAAACGTGTCGTGTCTCAGAGGTTTTTACCCAATAGAGCAGACTGGCCATATGCATGAATCAAAATATGTCGGCAAATAAAGCTTCTTTCCCCTATTCTCCTTACTGTACACCTTTAACACATCTGCTGATACTGAAGTATTAACCAACCACTCTTTTATAACAGTCAAAAGCAAATATTGACTGAGCATGGAGGTACGGTAAATAAATTACATTTACCCTGACAAAACGTTCATTGCCTTCTCTAATTACACACAGCGAAAAACACTTAGTCTGGCCATTCAAGAGCTGGATAAATAGGCTTAACAGTTACCGAGACAGCACTATGAAAAATAAAAATGCATTTTTAAAGATTAAAGAGGAAATACTGTTATTCCATTCATACATGCCTGCGATTGTACTCGATACACAGAGCTGTCATTTGGAATGGTAAATAATTTATTGCTAATAGGCAGGTTTACAAGCGCTAATTTCCTGGTGCTATTCAATCATGTTTAAAATATCTTTTAAATCTTTTTGAAAAGAAGTGCGAGTGTTTAAGGAAGGATGCAGGGTGCGCCGATGGCACAGGAATGAGCAAATTCGTGCTGTTGGTTAGTAAGAAGTGGTGATGGAAAAAGCGGCATGTAAAAACCTGCCCGGA